>NC_045548.1:9371924-9671924 GCF_009769535.1 Thamnophis elegans
TAAATATTCACTGGAGCAGATGTAGATATTTTTTTGTAAATGCCAAATAACACTTAGGGTTGTTGTTCTTTAAAAAAAAATATTCCAATGAATTGTTCAAAATGCTTTACTTAGAAGGTTCACCTATGCAGTCCTGTCTAGAAACATACCACCGCAGGGCAGGGGTGGGTTTCAACCAGTTCGCGGCGGTCCTGCGAACCGGTTGGTCGCCGAACCAGGAAGTAAGTAACTTCCGGGAACGGCGAAGGGCGCGCCGCCCGCCCGCGGTCCTTACCGGTTTTGACGAGTTCTGCGCTTCCACGCATGCGCAGGACGCATACAGCGCCTGCGCAATCGTCCAGGAGCAGCTGGAGCGTCGCACAGACGCTAGTACGCATGCGTGCACACGCGCGTGCACGAGGACGCCGCCGGCCCCGTTCCAACCGAACCGGTTGGAACGGGGCGAGAAACCCACCCCTGCCGCAGGGGTTTAATATGACAAAAATGAATTATACGTTATCTGTGTAGGTAAAAGAATGTGGCTGTTGTTGGAAGCTGATCAGGGTTGGTCTTGCTTAATTGTTGGATGGGAGATTATCGGAGTAAGCCAAGGTGATAGAATAAACTAAGGCAGCAGCAAACCATTTCTGTTGCCAAGAAAACAATGTGGATGTGTCCACACTGTCTCCAGGAGTCAAGCTAAATGTGAAGATTTTATTTTTTCCCCAGTTTGTTTGCATGCTTGTCCTTCTGACCTTCACACTGGGACTCAGAGGCACAATCAGACTAATGGCTTTAACCTGACGTGGAATTTTACCTCTCAAATGAAACTTGCCTGCTGTTCTGATGGCTGTCAAGTTTTCACTTTATTTCTCGCCAGATAACTTTGACACATTTAAGTCAAAGTTCAGAGCTAAGACAGAGTTCAATTCCTTGTCTCCTAAACTCAAATATGTAGAAGCAGGGCAGTAACCTCCACCATGCTTTAATTGCATTCAGTCTGAAGAGCGGTGACTGGTTCAATAGGTTAATGATTAAAAGCTTGGCATATTAGCTTTGAGCATGATCCCAAGTGTTACTGTACAGATGATTTGGTAGCCAATGCAATATATAAATAGAATAGCAAATGTCCAAAGTTTGCAAGTTGATAATTGTTGCAAATCTGGTGAAGGCTTTAGGCTTTGGGGCGGGGTAGCTCATAGTGCTGTAGGAGATTTTAGATCCTTCAGAAGACAAAGATTAATTGTAAGAGAGACAATGGAAGATGGGGCATTGTCTCACTCAGTTGAGATTTCTTATTTTTTTTAAAAAACACAAACATTCTAGCCCATTCTCCCCAGTCGACTGCTCTCTAAATGACTTATTCTGTAGCTCTCTAGGCAGCATATTATTTCATGTTCATTCTGGGTTTTGCTCCAACATATCTGGATTCCACCAGGCTGAAGAATATAAAGCACTATGTATCAGCAGCTCTCTGGCGCCTGACTGCTTTTGTGCAAAAATAAACTTGCTTAAGCCGTTCTGTGTATTTGGCGAAAATGAATGAACAGACAACAATCATATCTATATCTATCTATCTCTATCTATCTCTATCTCTATCTCTATCTCTATCTCATCTCTATCTCTATCTCTACTATCTCTATCTCTAGCTCTATCTATCTCTATCTCTTCTCTCTATCTCTATCTCTATCCCTCTCCCTCCCTCTCCCTCTCCCTCTCCCTCTCCCTCTACCTCTACCTCTACCTCTACCTCTACCTCTACCTCTACCATATCTATATCTACCTCTACCTCTACCTCTACCTCTACCTCTACCTCTACCTCTACCTCTACCTCTACCTCTACCTCTACCTCCATCTCCATCTACCTCTACCTCTACCTCTACCTCTACCATATCTCTATCTCTATCTCTATCTCTATCTCTATCTCTATCTCTATCTCTATCTCTATCTCTATCTCTATCTCTATCTATATCTATATCTATATCTATATCTATATCATCTATATCTATATCTATATCTATATCTACCTCTACCTCTAACTCTACCTCTACCTCTACCTCCATCTCCATCTCCATCTCCATCTCCCTCTACCTCTACCTCTACCATATCTATATCTATATCTATATCTACCTCTACCTCTACCTCCACCTCCCTCTACCTCTACCTCTACATCTACCTCTACCTCTACCTCCACTCCCTCACATCTACCTCTACCTCTACCTCTACCTCTACCTCTACCATATCTATATCTATATCTACCTCTACCTCTAACTCTACCTCTACCTCTACCTCTACCTCTACCTCCACCTCCACCTCCCTCTCCCTCTCCCTCTACCTCTACCTCTACCTCTACCTCTACCATATCTATATCTATCTCTATCTCTCTCTCTATCTCTATCTCTATCTCTATCTCTATCTCTATCTCTATCTCTATCTCTATCTCTATCTCTATCTCTATCTCTATCTCTATCTCTATCTCTATCTCTATCTCTATCTCTATCTCTATCTCTATCTCTATCTCTATCTATATCTATATCTATATCTCCCTCTCCCTCTCCCTCTCCCTCTACCTCTACCTCTACCTCTACCTCTACCTCTACCATATCTATATCTACCTCTACCTCTACCTCTACCTCTACCTCTACCTCTACCTCTACCTCTACCTCTATCTCCATCTCCCTCTACCTCTACCTCTACCTCTACCATATCTATATCTATATCTATGTCTATGTCTATGTCTATGTCTATGTCTATGTCTATATCTATATCTATATCTATATCTATATCTATATCTATATCTATATCTATATCTATATCTATATCTATCTATAGACTATATCTATAATCTATATCTATATCTATATCTATATCTATATCTATATCTATATCTATATCTATATCTATATCTATATATCTATATCTATATCTATCTATATCTATACATCTACATCTCTCTATCTCTATCTCTACCATCCATCCATCCATCCATCCATCCATCCATCCATCCATCCATCCATCCATCCATCCATCCATCCATCCATCTATCTATCTATCTATCTATCTATCTATCTATCTATCTATCTATCGTGATGGCTGTTCTGGAGAAAGAACGTCCTGATCGACTTTTAATGTAACTTATAGAGAGGAAGGGCAGGTCTTCCTCTGATGGAGAAAAGACCACTATGTGATGGGAAAAAAATTGAGAAATTCAGGAACTCATTGCTGTGACTACATGGCACATGTGCAGTATAACCTACTATTGTTATCCAACCATGTAGTGTTTTACAGTAGAGATTTTGTTTTTGAGGAGGGGCAAATGATGGTGTTAAGATAAGGTGGAAGCAGTTACAATAAGTAGAAACTGGAGGGTGTGGTAAATGGCACCTGTCATCCTGTCATCCATTCACCTACTTATGGGAAATTGGCTCCAAAACAAAGCACCAGGAGACTTGGTATGGATATATTTTTTTTTACAGGCAAGATCCATCAGGTTCAGTAGATCCAATGCTTTAATGGAGTCATTGCAGTTTAGTAATCAGATTGTCAACCTCTACAGATAATGATAGACCTTTTTATCTGAAATGAGATGTTAGGGCTAATCTGAAAGTTTCATGAACGCAAGGGGGGAAATTATGTAGGATTGGATGAAGATATTTTTTAGCTAGTACAATCTGTGGATGCCTGCTATGGTTGCGTGATCTTTGAGAATCCGATCATCTGGATCATGCAGCTGCTGGTTTCAAACATTTTTTGCAAGCATGCTGTATATTTCAAAACAGAAGGCAAAAACATGACCTCTCTGCCCTCTGCCAGCAGAGGGAAGTATTTTCTTTTACTACAATGACCCAAGTGGCGAAGAAAAGCTAAGATTTCAGCTATTTTGGAGGCTTAATTTTCCTAATCCAGTTTCTTTTATGGATTGGGTTCAGGGGTGGTTTCAGGCGGTTCGCGGCGGTCCCCGCGAACCGGTTGGTCAGCGAACCCGGAAGTAAGTAACTTCTGGGAATGCCGAAGGATCCACCCCGCCTCGCCCGCGTTTCTTACCCGGTTTGACGAGTTCTGCGCTTCCACACATGCGCAGAACACATATAGCGCCTGCGCGATCCTCCAGGAGCAGCTGGAGCATCGCACAAGTGCTAGTACGCATGCGTGCACAGCGCGCGTCCACGAGGATGCCGCTGGCCCTGTTCCAACCGAACCGGCGAGAAACCCACCCCTGGATTGGGTTATCATTTTTTTAAAAAAAATTCTATCAACAACTCTTTTTATTCCGGTATTTAACTAAGGCCATTGGAGACCTGAGAGAGCATTTGTGTTTGGGTGCTTCATGACCAGAAATAGAAGGTTGCACTAGAAGACCTTCCAAGTTCCATTCCAGCCCTATGATTCTTTGATTTTTGAGAAAAGGAGTGAGATGGAGAAAGTGGTCTCCACTTTAAGTTCTTTCCTAAATGCAAAGAATATTGACTTAAACAGACGACTGGTGCATACTATAAAGGCTGCTATGGGATTTTAAATATGCATAACATTCAGAAAGGCACCTAACTCTTATTAACCTTCTGGCTTATTAGAAATGAGTTAGAGAGCAACAATATGGCAATGGATTTTTTTTAAGAAAACAATTATATTAATAAAAACAGGAAAAGTATTTTCCAAAACCATTTTCTGTATGTGCTAGTGTCAGGCATGGGAAGATCTAATCCACACATGAAGATCAGTTTAACTGATTTATTGCTAAAAGCCTATGCACAAGAATCTTTTCAACTAAGGTCGGCACCTGTTTATAGTTAGATAAGGTAATAGCAGTTAAAGGGGGTTGTACTCTCTTTGTGACTACGTAACAATTCTAGGCTGACCCCTCTTTTACTTCTCCCCAGCTCTGCCAATCCTTCTTGCACATCTAATGAATAATATTTCTGGGCTCTGCCGCTTGGCATTTCCCTATGGACACTCGATTTACTCTCTGTAAATAGTAGTATATAGTAAACATAATGTAACCATTTTGTCCACGACACACTAATCTACAAAATCATATGCATCTACTTGTATATTTTCATTAATTTTTCGTGTGAACTAATTATTACCTAGAAATAAGCCCAAGTTAGCTCATCAGGAAAAACCACCAGTATTTTTTTCTCTTAGTGTTGTGGCCCAGCAGGAGCCATTGGAGCTGCCACCAGACTCCGACAGCGAGGGGCCCTATGAGTCGGCTCTGGAGTAGTGGAGGACCCTGGACAGGATTCCGACTCCGAGCAGGGCGCAGAGAGGCTGGTTGGCCACCAGGAGGCACCTGAGCCTTGGACCAGTGGGAAGGAAACAAGGGAGAGTGATCCAGACACCAGCAGTGAGTTGTTCCTGGATGCACGGCACCAAGAGCTAATAGGCATCAGGAACAGTTGCACAGTTACAGGAGGTAATTGCACTCAGCTGGTGGTCATTAAGCTCCTCTCCAGACTATAAAAATACTGCTTGTGCACACGGCCCTCTTGCAGAAGTCAATGCAGGAATTAATGTCAGAGAACATTATTGTGAGCTAGGTAGGCTGGATTGCTGCCAAGCCTTATATGTGCTGGATTGCTGCCCAAGCTTGTCTGTGCCGGTTTGCTGCTAAGGACCTGTCTGTCTGTTAATTAAATGCCGTAACTTATCTTTGGCTTAGATTGTGTGTTGGTGTGGGACGAGGGGCATCAGAACATTTAGTGTACTGTAGCTTGAGTGGGAAATTGTGAGTGCCTGGAATAGAACTTAAGCAGCTTTTCAAAGGCTCCACACCACTTCCTTGACACTCCAGCTATTTATGAGCAGCAGTCTAGAGATTTTCTGGAGAAGTGCCAACATAGGTTGGTGGCATGGTGGGGAAATATTAGGTGATCATGCTAAGCTTCACATCCATCTGTCAGTTGACTGTTTTTTGAATATGGGTTTAGCATTCTCCAAAGACCATGTTCTGTAGCAGCCCCCACGACCCAGCATGATATGTTAATTGTGAGGGTCATTTCTCTTTCTTCATATCATACCTTTTGATGCATATTTGACAGATGAGCCAGGCAAAATTCTAAAAATCAAAGGGCAGGAAGGGACTTTTATTTCAACCCTAAGCCCAAGGCAGGAGTCCTTATACCATCCTGGATAAAGGGTTGTCTAATCTTTTCTTGAAAAACTCCAGTGATAGAGGATGTAAAACTTTCCATTAATTACCATCATTCTCGCTGTCTGGAAATTCCTCCTTTATTTCCAAGTTGGTTCTCTTTCTCTGTTTCCACCTGTTCTGACCTAGGCTTCCCAAGAGTATGAAGCAAACTCCTGGTCTCAACAAAAAACCCTTTTATTAATTTACTGTGAATACTGGTCATAGTAGGAGAGCCTTTTCAGTAGTAGCTCCGACCCTTTGGAACGATCTCCCCGTGGAGATTCGTACCCTCACCACCGTCCAGACCTTCCGCACAGCCCTTAAGACCTGGCTAGCCCGTCAGGCCTGGGGATAAAGCTAATTTGTCCCCACCCGAATGATGAATGAATGTTGCTTACTATTTTACTTCTATGTATTGTTTGTGTCTATTGTCTGTACCCTCCCTTCCTTATTTTATGTAAGCCGCCCTGAGTCCCCTCAGGGAAAAGGGCGGCCAATAAATACTAATAAAACAAACAAACAAACAAACAAACAAACATCCACCAAAGTCTTTCACGGTAGGATTTACAGTCACAAACTTTATCTGGCTTGGAGAGCTGACAGGCCAATATCTGCAAAACTTGGCAAGAAGTCTTGGAGTCACAAACCAATTAAGCGAACTAATTGTCTCCTGCAAATTCCACTCCCCTTTTGCTCCTCTTTTTATTTCCTCTGGGAGGGGCCATTCATTGTCCTCCTGTGGCCTTACTCCCAATCAACCCCTATTCTTTAGCTGTTCCCTTCGTCTGGCAACTCTGCGCATGCGTACACTGGGAACAAGCTCCAGCTGTTCATCTGCCTCACTGATGTCTGACTCTGAAGGCAGCTGATAACTGGCATACAGCTCTGTCCCCCTCTCTGATGCTGACATTGAGCCCTCATTAGAGCTTTCCCCAGACTCCAGGACTGGCCCATGTTCCTCCCCAATCTCCTCACTGTCCGAACCTGTTGCCAGCTCTGCTGGCAGGCCACAACACCACCCATTGATTCTTGCCCTGCCCTCAGATACAATGGAGAATAAATCAACTCCCTATTCCCTCTGACAGCCCTGTATTGAAAGATAGCTATCGTGTCACCACTAAGTCCTCTCTTTATTAGGTTAAAAAAATGCTGCAATAATCATAAATGGGCCTGGTTGCCAAACACTCAAATTCTGATCACTACAGTGATGTTGTAAGTCCCTTTTTCAGTACTATTGTACCGATCATTCTATGAATGGGTGTAACTCAAGGACTATCTCTATATATACATTATATTAACATAATTATTTTTTTACCAGGGGCACTGAATAAGTCAATGAAGTTTTAAATGTTTTGTGGAAATGAATCATCATTTGCTGCCAAATTCAGACTGCAACTGTCTCCACACACTCATACGGAAGTAAATTACATTGAATATAATCCGAGTTCTTGTACTAGACACCAGGGTAGCTGACTTAATTTTAATTAGCATGTGATACAAATCCAAACACTATTTTTAAAAATACCACAGGTTCAGGGCAAGCACATTGTGTGAACCTAACCAATTGTAATGTAATTAATAAATTTCAGTGACTAAATAAGCCATTGGTTAACAGACTATCTGTGAAGTTCCCAAGAGATGACCTAGTTAATTTACGAGCCTCGAGACAGAGTTCAAACAAAACCCCTTCATTTATTAGGACCAACATCTTAGCATTACTTCTGTGGAGCCTAAACTGACTTTCGCTTAATTGGGTTTGAACTTTACGCTGCTAACTCCCCCCTTCTGTCCTGCGTCATAAATCATATTCTCCAACTAGATTGTAAAAATATGAGACTGAAGGTATGCATGGAATTCTCCTCCCTTCTAAAGTTGATAGTAGTCATGGAAACGCTTTAGACGTTGACACTATCTAAATGTATACATTTATCGTAAATTTCACAAATTCCTATATAAATATCAAATAAGTGTCGTGGATTAAAGTGTGTCATGAGAAACAGTGGAGGAAGGGTTCTGAACAGCAGTCAAGAATGAACAGACCAGGGCAAGGAATGTATTAAGCAATAAAATTTCAGTAGAACCTATTGACAATGTAATCACTGTTAACATTTTGCCTCAATCTATCTACAGTTAAATAAACTGTAACTAAAACAGCCATACATAGATGACAGTACTGTTATGTCCTCGACTTGCAATCGGTCCTAAGTCCTCAACTTATGACCAGCCACAAGTCCTCGACATACGAATGACAGCCGGCAACTGCTGAGGCGCTCCTATTGGCTAAGGCGCGTCTGGCTGAGCGTGGGAGGTTTCTGTTGTTCCTATTGGCTGCCCTGCTTGACAGCTCCGGTATAAATAGCTGTCAAGCAGGGCGAGGTGCTGAATCTGTATATAGTTGCCTTTTTACCTTGTTGCTGTCAGTAAATCGTTGTGCCTGTTACCTCAGCTGTCCGAGTCTCTTCCTGCCATCTCACATTTCAATAAGTACTTGGTTGACCTGGCTGGGTCAGACTTCAAAAATCTTGGATGCAACGCCACCAGTAAATCACAACATGGGCTAGATTGCAACACTGGGGTGGGGGTGGGGGGAAGCAAAATACATGTTGTTGCCAGGAAAACAGCTTGGTGCCAAGAAAACTACGTATCTGTCTAGTTGAGCTTGACTTATTTATTTTGTCTGTGTGTCATTTGATTACAAACACTTGTACATCTTGCGATTCCCCCAACTTGAGAAAGCCTTCACACAGTTTTCCTACATCCCCAATAGATAAAGTCTGCAGGAGAATGACAGCAAGTGACTGTACCCCACAGCACCCAGGAATAACACTGAGCATGGTGTCAGAGTAGGCAAAATGGCAGCCCCCTTTTAAAGAAATGGAAATAATAAAGTGTAAGGCTGTGTGAAATTCCTTGACAGAAAGAAGCAACAGAAAATCTGTAAAGTGCTCATTGGTGTCAAAACCAGCAACAAATTACAGGCAGAATCTAGCACTCTTTTTTTTTTAAGGGTCTAGCACTTTTTCAAAAGGTCACTAAATGTGTTTAAAAACAGGCTGTGTGCTCCTCTATACAAGTGCTACTCCTAAGTCTATAAAGATTCTCAACTATGGTAACCATGTTTTTGATTTTGAGTGGGCCACCAAGTGAGATTGTCTTTCCATCATTTTATTTTCTTTTCTTTCTATTTTATTTTCTTTATAGTGTATTTGTGGAAGGAAAGAAGGAAAGAAGGAAAGAAGGAAAGAAGGAAAGAAGGAAAGAAGGAAAGAAGGAAAGAAGGAAAGAAGGAAAGAAGAAAGGAACAACAAAAAGAAGGAAGGAAGGAAGGAAGGAAGGAAGGAAGGAAGGAAGGAAGGCAGGCAGGCAGGCTGTATTTTAAAATACCAGTAAGTATTTCTGGATAAGTGTACCTGAAGCAACTGTCTTCCAAGTCTGTGTTTAAGTTCCTCCTTTATTATAAATAATAATTATAAATAATAAATAAGTGACGTGGTGGCTCAGTGGCTAAGACGTTGAGCTTCTCGATCAGAAAGGTTGGCAGTTCGGTGGTTCGAATCCCTCACGCCATGTAACAGAGTGAGCTCCCATTACTTGTCCCAGCTTGTGCCAACCTAGCAGTTCGAAAGCACATAAAAATGTAAGTAGAAAAATAGAAACCATTTTTAGTGGGAAGGTAGCAGTGTTTTGTACGTCTTCGACGCTGAGTCATGCCAGCCACATGACCACGGAGACGTCTTCGGACAGCGCTGGCTCTTTGGCTTTGAAACGGAGATGAGCACTGCCCCCTAGAGTCGGGAATGACTAGCACATAAATGCGAGGGGAACCTTTATCTTTACCTTTACCTTATTATACATACTAACAGGGTCCCAAAAGGAAAAGCTCATTTTGAATCAATACTTATTTTATGTATTGTATTCCTTTTTATGAGGATATGAAGGAACAGTAGAAAATTGTGTAAAATTACAGGAGAAGAAGGACAGTATATGAGTCTATAAGAAACAATTTGGTGTTGCAGTGGCTACAGAAGTAAGCCATTTCTATAGTTTTTCAACCTGATGCATTTCCTTTCATGTTTGAGTGACCTTTTTTTTTGAGTTTTGCATCTGTTCCAGGAGCTCACTGACAAGCAGAAAACAAATCTGTTTATCAGTAGAATTCACAGCTGTTGGTGGTGAGATCTAGCCAGAAATGACTGTTTACTTGGTAAGCTCATCTCATTGAATGAAGAGGATTTCTTGAGAATTTGCTTCACCTGGAGCAGTATCAAAAATTCTACATCTTTTTCAAATTTCAGACATATGCTTGGTTTTCCAGAGCTTTAGCAAATTTTAGATGCCTCTCTGCGCCAGTAACATTTCAAGAATCTTTCTTTTGTTTCAGCAAACATCTGGTGGTTATGATGAAATTCGGGGGAAGGAATGATAGCATTCATACTTCCCAAACTTTCTTTTCATTCCTTTTTAACATCCAATTCTTCATGGAAAGCATTGTTTTACTTTGGGGACATTCTATCACTATTAAAATCACAGTTGTAGACTTGGTATTATATGTTCACTAATAGGGCTGACACAAATTCCACCCCCACCCCCCGAAAATTCTGTTTTTAAAAGAATCCAGAAATAGTAAATGCGCTACCCTTTTTTGGGAAAACATGTTGAAAAATATTTGACTTGCTTTTTAGAATGGTAAGCATTTTTTTGTAAGAAGGGAAGTATTTCATAACTTCTCTGATTGCTGTTGTCTTATTGAGCAATCAAAAGGTTTCACGCTAAAAATGGCACAATTGTATCTGCTAATGCCTAATATAATTAAGTCTCAGTGGTGGGTTCCGGATCCGTTGCAACCTGTATGCA
Source organism: Thamnophis elegans (assembly GCF_009769535.1). Classification (NCBI taxonomy): domain Eukaryota; kingdom Metazoa; phylum Chordata; class Lepidosauria; order Squamata; family Natricidae; genus Thamnophis; species Thamnophis elegans. The sequence goes on from NC_045548.1 coordinate 9,382,888, forward strand.
TGTAGCGCGCACATGCGTACTTATTGCCTGCGATGCTCCGTGATGCCTCCACAATGCTCCAGCTGCTTGGTGGAGTGTTGCGCGGGCGCTGTACGCTCCATGCATGTGTGCGGAAGCCCCCAAAACTTCAAATACCGGTAAGGAGCATGAGCGGGTGAGTGGGCCCTCTGGAGCACCATACCGGAATGGTACCTGGTGCTCCCAACAGACACCGGTATGCCCGTACTGGGGCGTACTGGTCATAACCTACCACTGTTAAGTCGTCAATGCATAGAGGTCACACCACAGTTTTATTGTAGAACACATAGCCTTCGTGTTGTGATCATGGATATTGTTATTTTCAAGATAAAAATGTTCAGTAAGAATTATTTCTACTTCATTGATCTCGTAAGAACCAGCATTGTTCTTCCCAACTCAAGAAGTCTTCCAGCCTCAAACTGAGCCTGAGTGTAGGCCTTGCATTTACCTTGATTGATGAATTTACCGCGTGGAGACTCCTGGGAGGGGAGGGGCAGGGTGGGAGGGGTGGAGCCAGCCAGGGGTGGCATTTGCGGGCTTGCCAAACCGGGCAGAATCTTAGCTAGAGGATTGCCCAAACCTGTGTGAACCCCCAGCAGCCCATTGAAAAGATCCATTGAAAAGCTTTTCCTTCGAGGTATCTGATACTGTACTCCTTTTTCCTTACCACGGTTCAAGTGCAGTGATGTGCGGTGAGCTTTATGGCTGGTGAGGCAGCTTTTTAGACTTGTGGACTTCAACTCCCAGAATTCCACAGCCAGGCTAGCTCAGTTCCGATTTAAAGCGACAGCATTTCCCCCCCTTGCAAAATAAGTTTTCCCATTCTTTTTCTTTTCCCTCCCCCTCCTTCCTCCCTCTCTCCCTCCCTCCCCCCTCTCTCAAACAGACACACGCACACAGAGAAGTTGGATCCCTCTCACTCACTCACTCTCAAACAAACAGAAACACAGAAGTTGGATTGGATATATTTTCCAAAGGCTTGAAAGCAGCTCCTCTGCCATACCCCTCCTTCCCCTACTGCCTTCCGATCGGAGCCTTTGATTGCAGGTGAATCACGTTGCCTTTTCAAACTTGTAATCAGTGAAGCTGGGCTTATATACTTTTATCCAGCTGTGTGTGTGTGTGTGTGTGTGTGTTTGAAAAGGCAACGTGGTTCTGCATGCAATCAAACTTTTTGAATTCCTCCCCCCTCCCCACACATGCACCTTTTCCAGCTGTTTCAGAGAGGATTTCAACTCTCCTTTTGCCTGCCCTCATGAAAGGCCAGAGCTCAGAGTCAGACTGAGTTAGTTGCTCCCAGCGAACTCTAAAAAGCCTCTAAAAATGCCCTCTACAGGAGGCGAGAGAACACGTGCCTCCTTTGCATACGAAATTTTTCGCTTTTTAACCCTTGCTTAACTCTTAAAAGGCGAAAAATTGCTTATGCACAGGAGGCCCCTAGTTCTCTCACCTCCTCCTGTAGTTAACACTAAGCACTGTTCCAAGTCACTGTGACTTGGAATCTGGCAGCAACTACCTTGGCTTTAATTATTTTTAAAAAATTCTTTAAAATTCTTTCCTTTTCCTCATGACTGGTGAGGCCACGCCTCCCCTGCCTCTAGTGACTGCACGTCCCTGTTCAAGTGTTAATCAGGTCTATAATTCCTATGAAAAACCAAGATCTGCTTCTTATTGGTGTTTGAAGAGATGACACACCACTTCTTCCTTTGTCTAAGATCCTTTTCCCCCACACACCCTTTATTTATTTTGAAAAGGGGAAATGACAGCATTTTTGTTGTCAAACTGACTACGAAGCCTTTTAAAATAACAAGGTCAGCAAGTATCAAATGTGTCACAGATATGAACAGTTTTCTTCACACAACTGCTAGTACAGGATCTGAGCATGAATTACAAGCACGATTTTTCAAAGGTCTTTAAAAAATAATAATAACCTCTGTTCAATTGATGAACATCAGAAATAAAAACCTTCAGTGTATCCAATTCCTTCAACTATTCCTTACTGGAATTTTCTGTACCATCACACAGCAAGCAAAGAGGTAAAGTAATAAATGCATTCATCAGAGCAATCATAGGTAGAGTCAAATTGCTATAAAAGAGGCAAAGAATCTATATTGCAAAGAGCAAAGCCTAAATCAATCAGATTGTAAGGGAAAAGGAGACACTAAGATAAGTTTTAAATTATTCCTTATCTTCTTGGGTAATGTGGTACCTAAACAGATGCTAACATTTTCTTGGCCACTGATATCAAAATAAAAGAGCTCTTGTTGTAAACAAAATGATAGTAGCTACAGATTAACTCATGTGAAGATAACTTCAGAGGAACCCGACATTTAAAATATCTGATTAGACAACTCCAAGTACTTTCGCAACCACCTACACAAAATTGCTAAGCTAGCTTCAAATAGTGTAGCAATTAGAAGAAGCTAGCATGGATTTCTCAAGAACAAATTCTGTCATGACGATTTTATCTACTTTTTTTTTTAAAAAAAGGGTTACTACTTAAATAAATTTGGGAAGCGTTGTGGATGCAATTTAGTTGGTATCAGCAAAGCAAATGAGAATGTACTATATATACTACTAAAACTCTCATCAGGACCTTTAACTAGATGACATAGTGGTGCATCATAGGGCAACAATTTTTGAAGCAAGCTATCTCAAATGAGGTAGCTTATATATGCCCAAAATCAGGGACCCCATGACTCCTGAGGGAATGACATGTGAGGAAGTTATGGCTGCTTTGTTGTTAATGGCCACTGCTGGGCTGCTGTACTCACATGAGTTTCATTTTCAATGTTCCATAGCAGTTTCCTAGCCTTCCATACAATACCCACCATTTCAATGGTGGGATTCACTTACCTTCCCTACCAGTTCGCAAATGTGAGCGCATGTGTCACATCTGTGCATGCACACCACCTTCTGCGCATGAAGGTTGCGCATTATGTTGGGGTGGGTGGGCAGAGCCTCCCACAGCTTCTGCTACTGGTTCGCCCAAACCAGAGAGAACCAACTGAATTCCACCTCTGCCTCACTTCTTCCCACCTCTAGCAACAACCTGCCTGCTGGGAAGGGAGCAGTGGTGGGTTTCAAAAATTGTTCGAACCTACTCTGTGGGTGTGGCCTCCTTTGTGGGAGTGGCTTGCCGCCCATGTGACTGGATGGGAGTGGCTTGCCACCCATGTGACTGGATATGAAGATGCCGACGACACTTGTCAGAACCACCTTAAATTACCTCACCCACAGCACTGCCATGCATAAGACTATGATGTAAACTTGTTTTTTAAAAGGCATCTTTGGTTTGCGTTAAAACAACTTCAACACACGCAATGTTCTGATTGCACCACAAACGCAGTAGTCATCCTTACCTTTCACAGAGGCACCGAGTTTTATAAATATGAGCATGATAGTGTAGAATAATCATATCCGAGGACCAGTGGTGGGTCTCAAAAATTTTTGGAACCTCTCCTGTAGGTGTGGCCTGCTTTCCGGGTCCACTGGTGGAACCTCTTCTAACCGGTTCGGTAGATTTGACAAACTGGTCAAACACTTAAGGCTATAGAAAAAGAAGTTCTATGTGGGAGAAAATTGAAGAAAAAATCAGTATCTTTAGTCAAGGGGAAAATACAGAAAACGTGATGAGTTACATTTTGGACAAAAAAATTAGCAGAAATTTCTTCATGGCAAGAAGAGCTTGATTGTGGAATCTTTTACAAGAAGATGAGTAGAAGAAGTTCCCTTTTTCTAGAATACTAGAAGATCTCAGAAGATTTCACAGGAATACAAGTTGGGAATTCACAGCTATGCAAGGCTGATATTTTGGCTTTAGATTAACCACATTGATTAGATGATTAGTTTGCATGGACTACAGGGACTTCCCAGGTCTATTGTTAATATCAAAGAATATAAGTTAGCATTCGACAATGCATAGGTTTAGAACAAGCATGTGTCTGTTAGAAAACATAAATGGCAAGGCCCTGTACACTAGCATTGTTCAAATGGCTAAAGATATTACACTAGCATGTTTTATTGCCTATGTTAGTAGAGCAGTATTCCAGTTCGATGTTTTGGTACTGATTAAAAACATTGCTGAAAATTTCATATTCATTCATGTTTGCAATGTCTGAGAACATATGGAGGCTTTCAACATATCTTCAGATAATTAACATAATTGTTAATGTCAATTGCTCAAGAACTCTTGTTCAATGAAAAACCATTTTGCTTTCATTCTATGATATGCAATTTCTCTGCCACAGTTTTAAAAAATGCAATGTAAGTTCTCTTCCCCCCCCCCCCCATGTGAAGACTGGTGTTTGCACACCGTTTTCAGCAACCCATTCTTTTTCTAAACCAACTAATTAATTAATGGTTTGGGAGGAAGGACACTATTTACTGGATAATAGCATTTTGCATGAAAGGTGGTGAGAATAAGAATCCCAAATCTGTTTCCAGGGCAGTTTTTGGTAGAAATTGTTTTACATCCCAACTGGCATACATCTGGTAGATTTAAGGGTAAAGGTTCTCCTCGCCAATGTTCCCTCTAAGTTGCGCGGCTGCGCGACCACATATGTGGCAAGAAAACACTGCGCAGCAGTTTCCAACTCAGATTTTCTGTCCTGGTTAGGGTTAGCATGGGCGCTGGGGCGGCGGCGGCAGGAGCTTACATGGCACGGTCGATATCCTAGGACCTCCTAGGCACCAGCTGCGCTGTTCAAACTACCGTCAGTCACCCTGTGTTCAGCAAAGCAAGTGCGGGGAAGTCCTTTGCAGGCCACCCGCAAAGGCCCTCTCTGGACTTGTTTTGATGAGCACGAGGCGACTGACAGTAGTTTGTGCCGGCCACTGTGGCTAAAGTGAAGCCCCAAAGCCTTCACCACCACCGGAATAACTGCTGCCACCTCCTCCTCCTCCAACAGCACTGCCGGTTTTGCTGTCCGGTGCTGCGGCTGAGGTGAAGCAGCCAAAGCTCCTGCCAGCACCCCTGCCTCCTTCTCTGCTCGGAGCACCTGAGCTGGGCCCCGCATTACCCCTGCCCCCTCCTCCTCTGCCGTGCTTTTGAGAATCCATGAGGCCTTTTTTTCCTGTGGGGCGGGAGCTGGACAGCAGGTGCGGACTGACTACGGGAGGGGAAAAGGGCACTGGAGCGCTGTCAAAGGTGAGGTGGCGAGGAGGAACCCAACGGCGGCGCCATTGTGGGAGCCAGTAGGAAGGCAGGGGAGGGGGTGGGAGCAGGAAAAAAGGCCTCATGGCTTCTCAAAAGCACGGTGGAGGAGGAGGGGGCAGGGGTAACGCGGTGCCCAGCTCAGGTGCTCTGAGCGGAGGGAGAGGCACCTCAGCCACAACACCGGTTGACAAATGTGGTGGTGCTGTTGGAGGAGGAGGAGGAGGCAGCAGCAGTTATTCTGATGGCGGTGCGGGCTTGTCAACATCTTCAGCGGTGGCCCTGCCCCCGGTGAAAAAAATCAAAGATGGAGTAGATTCAGGCTGATGATTTCGCCGCAGCTGCCTGGTCCAGATGGAGGTAGCCAGAGCGGCACCAAGGCAAAAAAGCAACATGACTGGAGGAGGAATTCTGGGAGTTGAAGTCCACAAGTCTTAAAGCTGTCAGGTTTGAACACCCCTGGGGTTTTTTTCTAAAGGGTTAGGGGTGCAAGGGTCTTGTAACTTGACAGCTTTAAGACTTACATGCTTCAAATGCCAGAGTTTCTGAGCCAACATTTTGGTTGCTAAGCAGGAGCGTTGTTAAGTGATACTGATATTATATAACACTTTTAATTAAGTGGGTACCTTGAATAAACATAACTTTGAGTTTCAAATAATACTGATTTCGTTGTTGTCTTAGGTGACATCTGAAAAAAATTCAGGTGCTCAGGCATATAAAATATGCCGCTCAAACATTATACTTTTCTGCTCACACTGAAAAATAATTAGAGGGTACATTGCTCCTCGCACATATGTTCTAGTCGTTCCCTACAGGGTGGTGCTCATCTCCATTTCAAAGCTGAAGAGCCAGTGCTGTCCGAAAATGTCTCTGGGGTCATGTGGGCAGCATGACTAAATGCCGAAGGTGCATGGAACGCTGTTACCTTCCCACCAAAGGTGGTTCCTATTTTTCTAATTGCATTTTTATGTGCTTTCGAACTGCTAGATTGTCAGAAATCTGGTAGCCTTAGAGGCTTGTAATTGTAGAGTCAGAGTTCCTGAAAATGAGGTTGTTAATTATTAGTTGAAGGATAACTATCAGAGTTTGGCTGCTGCTGGTTTGGACCAGTTCAGATGAAGCGGTAGTTCCCCCCGCTGTCTGGGCCCCGCCCACCTTCCCCGGCACTATCCCATCCTATATATCTCACTCTCTAGCTCACTTGCCCCACCCACACAGCCCAGCTGATTTCTGTGCCTTGCATGCTCTACTCACTGCAACTGCCCAAGACAGTGTGCTGGAAGCCACATGCGGGAAATTGCCATGTGTTTGAAGCCTGCACGATTGTTAAATTATGTGAAGCTCACCTCTGATAACGAGGGCTCAGTGATGTTAGGCTGGGGGTTGCATATTTACTCCTACATTGACCTTACTTGATACACATTCAACCAAATGAGCCGAGGTGGTGCAGTGGTTAGGGTGCAGTACTGCAGGCCACTTTAACTGACTGTGATCTGCAGTCCAGCAGTTCAAATCTCACCGGCTCAAGGTCGACTCAGCCTTCCTTCCTTCCGAGGTGGGTGAAATGAGGACCTGGACTGTGGGGGCAAGTTGCTGACTCAATTTGCTAAAAAAATTGTAAACCGCTTAGAGAGGGCAGAAAGCCCTATGAAGTGGTATATAAGTCTAATAAATAAATAAATAAATAAATAAATAAAGCATATATTTTGATTGACATTGAGATAGAATAGGAATGAAAGAAAAGTATGGCTTCCTAATTCTCTCTCATACAGAATACTCACTCCGAGGTTAATTGATTTTTGATTGACTCACATGGTTCTCAGAAGACCACGAGAAAACAGACAGTTCATGATCTGATTCAGAGTTGAGCAATGCTTCTTGGGATTTGTAGGAAGTGAGATTATTTGTTTATGAGATTGGAACTCAAATATCATACATAGAATATTAAAAGGTCAGCTGGAACAATTCAGTGACATGTGTATTGAGTTTCAAGGACAGAAAGACTTTTCTTAAAATGCAACAGTTCTCCAAATATTACATGTTGAAAAACATATACTGCAAATCATCAGATGTGAAGTGTTTATTCAAAAGGAATTAATTTATCTGAAAGCTTAAAGGCTTAAAAAGGCACACTGTGTATTGCAGAATGTTTCCAAATATTAAAATCGACATGTGAGTTTTGTGTACTTTAGATAGCCACTGATATTCTGCTTGACTAATATTAAATAATCGCAAGGATTAAAATATGGTTGTATTTCTTTGTTTGTTATCTTATGTGACAGCCACAGAGCCTAGTCAGTAGAGGAAAGTACTTTTTTCCTCCATAGTCATAAAGCTTTAGAACTATCAGTTAAAACAAATGCTATTAAAAGAGTACAAAAAGCTTGTATTTCGAATTATTCATGCAGATAACATTTGAAAGTTACATGCTGTCTTTTTGAAAACTGTCAAGTAGGCAGGCAATAAAAGACCCGCGGTGTTTTGGGTCTGTCAGCTTCATCTTCCAAAGATATATCGAATGTTAGAGCATTTACAAGTCTCCCGTGTACATAATGGGGAAAAAAGTGTAATGGAGAAAATACAAATCAAAGCACATACAAGGGTTATTATAATACTGGCTGGATTTTAATCCACACTTTGATTCATATCATAAATATAAAGGGAGGGAAGAGGTTTAATAACACCATCTTGTGGCTTTGGGGCTGTTGGCTTTTATAGCAAAATAAATAGTCCAGCTTCTTATTTTTTCATTAGAAGACAAGAATGTCCAGGGGTGTCAAGATGATGGTCACAGCAGTGGTGGGTTCCTACTGGTTTGGATCGGTTCAGCCGAACCCGTAGTGGTTTGGTGGCCTGGGTCACTGGAACCAGCAGAGACCCAAGCCCGCCACACCCCCAAACCTCAAGACTGGACTATTGCAATGCGCTCTACATGGGGCAGCCCTTGAAGAGTATTCGGAGACTTCAACTCGTCCAGAATGCAGCCGCGCGAGCGATTGTGGGTGCACCTCGGTACACCCACGTTAAAACCTTTCCTCCGCGAGCTGCACTGGTTACCGATCGGTCTCCGGATACGCTTCAAAGTGCTAGTCGTAACTTATAAAGCCCTTCATGATATTGGACCTGGGTACTTGAGAGACCGCCTGCTGCCAATTACCTCCCAAAGACCCGTTAGATCACACAGGGTCGGCCTCCTCCGGGTTCCATCCACCAGCCAATGCCATCTAGCTACCACCCGGGGGAGGGCCTTCTCTGTGGCAGCTCCGGCCCTTTGGAACGAACTCCCCACGGAGATTCGGACCCTCACCTCTCTCCAGGCCTTCCAGAAAGCCGTTAAAACCTGGCTGTGCCGGCAGGCCTGGGGTTGATGAGTTCCCCTCCCCTCTCGACCTGTGTGGCTGTGTGATTCTTGGTTATTTTAATTACTTGTATTGTGTTCTATGTTCCCTTTCCCCCTTTTGAGTTGTTCGCCGCCCTGAGTCCCTCCCGGAAAAGGGCGGCATACAAATAAAATAAATCTAAATCTAAATCTAAACCATTTCTCTGGGCTTTTTGCTTCTGCACATGCACGTAGCAATTTTTATTGCACTGTGCATGTGCGTGCAGCACATATCAAGCAAGTATGCACAGCCACGAGAGAACCAGAAGTACCAACTGCTGGAATCCACCCCTTGGACACAGCCATGTAACTGAAGCCCACTTTTTTTTAATGCACCATGGGAAGGGGCAGGATTTCAAATGCAGAGTTGCAGCTACCATCTTCAGTTAGGCTGTTAGAACATGATTCTTCCAAGTACCCGTATCAATTATGGGAAGAAACATTGTAATGAAGATTATATGAAGAGTAGGAAACAATGCTCTGTCAATCATTGGCAAATACCCCAAGAACAGGCATGTTTTGGGGTGCATGTTTTAACCCAATTTTAGCCTTATTTCTAGAACAATAATGATTTTGATTTCTAATACTTTTGGTTCCCTTGTCCAGTTGTGAACAAATGTTATTAAATCAACTAGTACATAAGTTCAGCCTGAAATCAGACAATTTCAGGATGCCAAGGAACCTTTTTGGATAGGGTCAGGTGTCTTCATGTTGGCATGTGTCCACTAATGATGACAAAGAGAGTGAGAGGATCCTCCAGTTGAGTAGCAGAGAATTAGTCACATCTTCCCAAATGCAATTCAGAAGTGAAAGAGAATGTTTGTAAAGTTACTAGGCAACTATTCATGTTGTTTCCTCTCCCTGAATAAGCTTCTTGTTGCATAAAGGGTATGATAATGTTATTGTACTGATAATGATAGCTTGTATGATTATCAGTAGACCACTTCCTTTGTGGTGGATGGAGTTGTGTGTTGCCTTAATAATTTGTTGTAAGAGACAAGATATGGCTTTGCAAACACACAAGGGGGCTCTACCAGTCAGCTTTTAATATTGGAACACCAGGGAAAAAAACATCTGTATGTACATAGCTTCAAATACATGTTTGGCACTCTTGTCATACCAAGATAAGAAGAAAAAACATATTTAAATAGTTATCAAACTTCAACTCATTGGCGAGATAGTTTGATACACCAAGGCTGACATCTACATATGGCAGTAGAACAGAGAAAGGGAATGCAGTGTTTATATTATACATGAATGACCATAATATCTGTAGATAATATCACAAGCTTTTTGCCCAGTTAAATGTATATCCAATACCAGACTTCAGGGGAAGAATAGTGGACTGAAGATGGATCTGTGAAAAGTGGAGCCAATGACCAAAGTGAAACGAACAGCTGACAAGTCAACTGGCTCTTTGATAACTCCTCTCTGGACAAGGGCAGAACTTGAGATTGCCAACAGATACTTCAGACAATTGTTCGTCATAAGGAGACCACACGATAGTGATCTCAGGTGGGTTTAGAGCTCTGGGAGACAAGAGAATAACCATCTTGTTCAACCCATCATTGGCACCTTTGAAGAGACACCAAATTCACAAACTTCATTTTCTAATCACTTTCAGAAATTGTTAACTGCTTTGCAACTAATAGGAACCTTTGGATCAACAAGTCTGAAAACACCTGGCGAATTTCCTTCAATCCTTAGTGAAATAACTTTTAAATACAAGTTTGGACTTTACTAAAAATATTTTTTGGAATGAACACAAAAGGGTAATTAGAATTTTGATTCTGAAAAATTACAAATGGACACCAAGAATCCAAATAATTTTGAAACAAGATTTTAGAATTAACTATACAGAAACCTGATAGGAAAGTGCTTTTGTTTTGAATTGTTTAAAAAATAATAATCTATGACTTTAAAAATGGGACAGTACCAGGAACTAGAAGGAACCCAAAACTACAATTAAAGAAAAAGACATTTTAAATTTGACTTACAGATACAGAATGAAGCAAATATTTTAACATATTTCAATATTAGACATGTTGAAGGATATTTTTGAACAATGGATCCAGAAGTTAATTCTAAGATGTCTGCCTCTATAAATATACAGTGTTTAAAAGATGTTATGGAACAAATTTTACTGGAAAACATTGAGACTCATCTGAAAATAGATTTAAAAATGACAGGGCACAAGAATGACAGGGAAAGAGATGTTACACTGGACATACAAAAGAACACAGGTGATATTTTAATAATTATAAGGGGTATACAAATAACAGCATAAGAAACTGACCTGTGTAATTTTCCTATAGTAGATTTACAAAGCAGTCTTGTCAATGTTTTGAAGAATTTTCTGAGAAGAGATTAATAAAAAATGAAAAGAAATCAAGTCTGAGGATATTATCTGAAGGCCCTACAGGTTAAGATCGCTAAAAGAAAAGAATATAAAGTTGGCTTATTTGATCAAAGTTTAAATAGATATGTTATTATTTCTGGCAACCCTTAATGGATGTCTGCTGATATCAGAACTAAAATGATGGGGTTTTAAATATTTGTTTATAGATAAGAGATGGGCTATGGGAGGAAGAGATCAATTGTTGTATTTTAAAAGAAGGTGATAAGTTACTAAAATTGTTCTTGTAATGAAGGGGAAATTGATTTATTTATATATGTCTTTTCCTTTACTATATTCTTGTTTTTTCAACTTTTTTTCTATTTCTATTTGTATTCTTGTATTAGTGTTTATTGACATAATTGTAATTTTTAATAAAATTACTACTAGAGAAGCATATATCCAATACCTATTCATTCTTCATCATTACATATGATGAATAGTCATTAAATGGATTTGATGGTTGTCACATCCAGAGTAAGAAATGACTGAATAACATATGAAAATAATGTAAGGCACAAAAGATTGTAGAATTGTAGATTGTAGAAGTTTATTTATATGCCGCCCTTTTCCCTTCTTTTCACAAAAGAAGCGACATATATTATAAATCTTTAAAAAACAGTCATCAAGAACTTAAAGATGAGCTTCCTTTTCTCTTTCCTTTCCTCTTCCTTTCAGAAGACTGAAACATGTTTTTTGAAGGGTCGCTTCAATTTCTAAAAGTGCTTAGTTTACAGCTTTAAAAGAGGTGACGAAACATATTAAAAATACTCATCTGAACATTTTCATAGCAACTTGGAAATGATTACAACCAGAGGTGGGTTCCTACCAGTTCGCACCTATTCGGTAGAACCGGTTCATCAAATCTACCGAACCGGTTAGAAGAGGTTCCACCAGTGGACCCGGAAAGCAGGCCACACCTACAGAAGAGGTTCCAAATTTTTTAAAAACCCACCACTGGTCCTTGGATATGATTATTCTACACTATCATGCTCATATTTATAGAACTCAGGGCCTCTGTGAAAGGTAAGGATGACTACTGCGTTTGTGGTGCAATCAGAACATTGCGTGTGTTGAAGTTGTTTTAACGCAAACCAAAGATGCCTTTTAAAAAACAAGTTTACATCATATTCTTATGCATGCCAGTGCTGTGTGTGAAGTAATTTAAGGTGGTTCTGACAAGTGTTGTCGGCATCTTCATATCTGGTCACATGGGCAGCAAGCCACTCCCATCTGGTCACATGGGTGGCAAGCCACTCCCACAAAGGAGGCCACACCCACAGAGTAGGTTCGAACAATTTTTGAAACCCACCACTGAGGGGCGGGAAACTATGGCCCCTTTACGACCTGTGGACTTCCACTCCCAGAATGTTATGCTGGCTCAGGGATTCTGGGAGTGGAAGTCCACAGGTCATAAAGGGGCCATAGTTGTCCATTCCTGCCCCAAATGGAAGGGAGAATCGTCCTTAATCCATCTTCCTTAATCCAACAGTAAAGGTGAGGTTGTGGTCAAGTAATAGCGTGATAAACCAAATCAGCTGTATCACTGATCGGGATCCGTTTGCCTGGTTTGAGCCTAGAGTTGCTGTCACGAGGTTTCTAGCTATATCAAATTATTTTGATTGCCATGTGTCATTTTTGCCAATGCCTAATCTTTTGTAAAACCCTCTAATCCGTACAAAATGCAGCTCTACCACACTGACCCAGTTTCCATCTGGCGCTAGAGTTGTAAAGGGTGAATGCAGTCACTGCCACCCCACACAGATGGCATTCTATTAATACGCCGAAAAAAAATATCCCCCAAAGACATCCTATTTTAAAACTAAAATGTTGCAACTTGCTACTAGATCAGAAGGTTATTGCCATCTGACCTTTAGGAGAATAGAAGCTGTTAATTAGGAGTTCCAGATGCCAGTTATATTTCAAGGCACATATTGGTCCATTCGTGGTTTCTAGATTCTTTTGGTTACATGTATTGGCCAGGGAAATTTAGAATAGTCTTAATATTAGAATTGAAGCTTTGCTTTTTGACGTATGTCTCAATTTAGCAAAGGACATAATAATAGTTTGGGTTTTGGCTGCGATTTGTTCTCTGGGTTGTGACATGCCTCAATGGGGGGAAGGAAATGTGTGACATGAAAGGCATGCCACATGTCTCAAAATACTGTAGCTTAATCTCACATTTTTATAAATGCCATTTCCATTCTGTTGTATGTGTGGTTCACACATTGTGTTCAGATTTAGTTAACAAGAAAGTATGTTCTATCTTCATCTTGCATGCCTCTCTTTGCTGATTTCCTCTGTCATTTCGCATGAAATTAATCTGTTGCAGATAGTAATTTTTGCGAATTCTGAAAATCAGTATGACATTTGGGCTTTCACTCATGGTCAAGTTACTGTGCTATTTACCAGTTCTTTAAATTGGCAGAAATCTATGCCACTACATCACTGGAAATTTAACAGCAAAACCACAATCAGCTTTAAGAGTCAAACTAGTGACTTAGACTATACTTATTGTTTTAATGTAGGTTCAAGAGACAACGGAATTTACTTTGTTTTTCTTGAAGATGTTTCTCTTGTCATCCAAGAAGCTTCAGAGGCCACTCTTTTGAAAACAGTGCTGGTTTGAAAGAGGTATCAAAGATACCATCTACATTTAAATTGAACAGCCTCTCTCTCAACAGAGGGGGAAGGATATGATACCATCTATCCAGTGGTCAGATCAGTGGTGGGTTTCAAAATTTTTTCAAACCTACTCTGTGGGTGTGGCCTCCTTTGTGGGAGTGGCTTGCCGACCATGTGATCTGGTGGGAGTGGCTTGCTGGCCATGTGTCCCCCCCCTCTCTCTTTCCTTCCTTTTGTCTCTCTGTCCCTTTTTCCTTTTTTTCTTTCATCTCTCTCTCACTTTTTATTTCTTTATTTCTTTTTTATTTCTTCCTTTCTCTTTCTTTATGAGTGAGTCTGTCTGTGTGTGTGTGGGTGTGTGTGTGTGTCAGTGGTGTGTTTCAAAAATTTTTGGAACCTCTTCTGTAGGTGTGGCCTGCTTTCCGGGTCCACTGGTGGAACCTCTTCTAACCAGTTCGGTAGATTTGATGAACCGGTTCTACTGAACTGGTGTGAACTGGTAGGAACCCACCTCTGGGTCGGATTCAATCACTGTAACAACCAGTTTGCTATGTAATCTGCACATCATAGTATTAGTGTTTCATACATGTGCATGCAACACAGTGTTCTCTGCCAAGTTATAATGAGCATAGAAAAGGAATAATAAACGATAAGCCAAAGAAAATGCTTGTTTCAACCATTTCGTTATTTCTTGTTTGTGATAAATGTCCCTCAGTTGTCCAACAGCGCATTAGAGATAATACTTTTTTGTGGCTTTGGTCTGACTGCATCTTCACTTCCAAATCTATTTATAAAAGTTCAATGTTCTTTCCCAGTAACGAGAAAAATATCTTCTCATCATTTAGCACCCAAATTTGTCTCTTTTCTTGCTAATAATACAAAAGAATGGCATGTGGTTTTTTTAAAAAAGCCCCTTTTCAATTTTATAGTTACTTCCTCTGGCGGGGTTGGCTTCCATCAATGTTTCTGGGCTTCACCTGGCCTCATTCTCTTTGTGGATACGTCTAGTTGCTTCACAAGTAGTCTTTGAGTTACAACCACAATTGAACCCAACATTTCTTTGCTAAGCATTTACTAAGTGAATTTTGCCCCATTTTTCAACCTTACTTGCCACAGTTGTTAAGTGAATCACTGCAGATGTTAAGTTGGTAACAAGGTTGTTAAGTGAAGCTGGCTTCCCCATTGACTTTGCTTGTCAGAAGGTTGCAAAATGGTTAGGAGAGAGAGCTGACGTCACGACGATACGATGTACGATCTTGGAGCTCCAAGATCACAGTCGATATTTCTGCCACTGGGCAGTCCTTTTGGACCTAAACCATCCTGAAGAGATGGTGATAGAGAAGAGTACGTCCTGCTGATCTCAGGGACACCGCAAAGTCTCTGATTAATCCAGGAGAGGCTCTTTTTCTTGATGACAAAAACCCAGCCCTGAAGCTGCTAAAGTTGGGACAGCTCCGGAACGGAAAGAAAATGGAAGAGAATAGTGTGTTGGATTGGTGAGGAAATGTTATTATTAGAAAAGAGATTACCCAAAGAAAATTAAAACTAAATTAAAATTGAAGACACACACACACAAAAAAACAAGCGGTGAAATTAAGCTACATTAAACTTAGTGTGATATCCTTTTTTTAAAAATGCCATTGTAACTACTTCTGTTATCTGTGTGTTTTTGTTCATAAGGGCTTCAGGTGTGGGTGTGTCAAGTGAGGGCTTTGCGATGGGTCAGCTGTGAGTCATCACTGAATCTTGAGCTGGATCTTGTGATAAGGAGATTACATCAGGTCAGGGTCATTGGGATGTGAACTGCTGGTGGTGAGGGGAATTGCATGGGTGGCTTGAGGGTCGGTGCTGTCTCTGATTGGCTGTGCATTTGATTTGGAGTCTGAAGGGTTCATAGGCAAGTTGTAGGTCAATGTGTCTGCTGATGGAATTGCTTGTGGAGTGCCAGACTTCAGTGAAATCACGAGCATGGCAGGTGGTAGCATGGCCAATGATTTTTGTCTTGGTCCAATCAAACTTGTGCTGTTTGGTGTCGGTGTGGGTAGAGATTAAGGATTTATGATCGTGGCTTTTGTACATTAACAGCTTTTATACATGATTATCTCTTCTGAAACATATTGTAGATAGCAGCCATAAATCAACTCATGACTAAATAAAACCTAGTAGTTTATTTGCTTTCATCCATCCATCCATCATTGGCAATGACTGTATTATTGGTGAAGTTTATGTGGTTGACAGAGTGTGAGATAGAAGGATTTTTCTCTACAGCTGCATCAAAGCTGTAGTGACATAATGCATAGCTATTCTTCAACTTGAATAGGAATAAATATTCATAGAGGCCATTAATTGTATTAATGAACAGCCAGTCATTTAAATTGGCATGAAGATTACCTACAATACATTCCATAAAATGTACAAATATACTTCTGGTAAAACAGCCTCTTCTAGCACAAGCTGCCCAAACATCTGCGGCATTATTAAAGAAAATATGGGAATAAAGGGTGGGGAAACCTGGAAATGAATATTTCAGCAAATTGTGGGAAGAAATGGGATGCAAATCACTCTCAGCCTTCTGTACTGTGTTTCATAAATTAACACAACATAAATCTCTATAAGCTTACATCAAGTAGCTTTAAATTAAATACATCTTCAAGACTCAGTCTTTTTGGAGTAAATGCAAACAAATGGAACTTATGTTTCCCATAATTTGAACTATTGGAAAACAAAAACATATTTTTGTGAGGTAATAAATGCATCCAGTAGCCTTTAAGAAATTAGATTATTGCGAGATAGAAAAGGATGTGCTGGGTCTTTAGAACAGAGTAGGCAACCTGTGGCCCCTGGGTCTCATTTGACCCCCAGACTCCTTCCTTATAGCCCCCAGTATCACTACAATTACCAGCATTAAAAATGACAGCTTGTTTTCTAAGTTGAGGTTAGAAACAAACACACATAATTGTATGTGGTAGACCTCTGCTTCTATAAATCTAATGCTGCTATGATCAGTACTCCTGTGTGCTTTGGATTTCCTCCAGGGCCGTGGCTTCAACACTCATCAGACCACCACCATCCTGTCTTCTTTCTGGCTGATGTACAGCTCTGGCTGGAGGTCTTGGGGTGGAAACTTAGGCATATGGTGAAGGGCTTCTGGGTATCCACATTGGCAGCTCTTTGTCCTCCTTTGGCCAGGGTATCCAATGGCTTGCAGGACATACGTGTTGATGGCATGTTCTTATCTCGTCCTCAGGACCTATCTTATCCTTTGAGGCTGTTCCCTTGTGTGTGTGGGGGGGGGGGGTCTTTCATGATCAATAGCAGTAATAGCAGTTAGACTTATATACCGCTTCATAGGGCTTTCAGCCCTCTCTAAGCGGTTTACAGAGTCAGCATATTGCCCCCAACAACAATCTGGGTCCTCATTTTACCCACCTCGGAAGGATGGAAGGCTGAGTCAACCTTGAGCCTGGTGAGATTTGAACCGCCGAACTGCAGATAACAGTCAGCTGAAGTAGCCTGCAGTACTGCACTCTACCCACTGCGCCACCTCGGAACATCAGCAATGTTCTTCCAAGCTAGTATGGGTGGGAGCCCGCTCCTAACAGCTGGTTCATTTGTGCTGCTAGGTATTCATGTATTTTGTTAGTTTCTTTAGCCAGAAATTGTGAGTCATGTCTGGGCCAGGTATTGTCTAGCTCTTCATGCGCTTGACACAATGTTGGATGTCTACAACTGTGACTGATTCCTGTTCTGAAAGATAGCTATGTTCTGCTCTCAAGACCTGCAGCCCTTTGTTTCCTATTTATTTCATTCATTTATTCATTCAATCAATCAATTAATCAATCTTTATTACGATCATAGACCAGCAAATATTTACTTACCCATTTATAAACGATGTAGTGATACTGCTTTCTCTTCTCATTTTTAAAGTATAAAAACTTTTCAAAATAGATAACAAGACTCGTATACTGAATCTATTTCTTACTATCTGGGGGATATTAAGAGTCAAAGCTCTCCACAAAACAACCAATTCCATATTTCAGGAATTTAATTTATTACTTCTTTATTTTCCCCCCAAATCATATTAATATCTGCTGCAATTTGAAACCAAGACAAAACTATGATTGGATAGGGCCTGTGCAAAAAAAGCTGATGTCCAATCTTTTTTAAACAGGAGCTCAACAGACACAACATAATATCTCTGATTAATTGACTTCAATCTTAAGCCATAAGACTTATGTTATACATTTCTTAACACCTGGGTCCAATGATTTGTTTTAAGTCTGAATAATCCAATTCTTTGTTCCATAGTTCAGGTATGCAAATGATGCCAGACTTCATTTGATATTTTAATTCCATACCAAATTGAATTGTTCATTGAATATAAAGTGCTGCATCTCTAAAAGATCTTAAGGTGCCATAGATCAATCAGTTGCTCAAATCTTTATTATAGTCAAAGCCCAGCATAACGAGGGAGGAATACAGTCAATTAAAGAGCTTAAAAATACATCAAAGTTTAAAAGTAATAAAAAGATAAAAGGTAAACAAAGGTATATATACAAAAGACATCTAAAAGTGATCTAAAAGGAGGGGTATGAGCATCAGATGGGTGAAGGAAAAAATGAAGGTTAATATAGTATGCAGACCAGGGGTGGGTTTCTCGCCCCGTTCCAACCAGTTCGGTTGGAACGGGGCCGGCGTCGTCCTCGTGCACGCGCGCGGTGTACGCATGCGTACTAGCGTCTGTGCGATGCTCCAGCTGCTCCTGGAGGATCGCGCAGACGCTGTATGCGTCCTGCGCATGCGTGGAAGCGCAGAACTCATCAAAACCGGGTAAGGACCGCGGGCGGGCGGGTGGGCCCTTTGCCGTTCCCGGAAGTTACTTACTTCCGGGTTCGCCGACCAACCGGTTCGCAGGGACCGCCGCGAACCGGTTGAAACCTACCCCTGCTGCAGACAAAATCTATCACAACACAACACAAAACAAGAGACTCTAAAATGACAAAGCTAGTTGCACATTAAGACGATAGTTTATGGCACAGGTTGTCACCTGATAAATTTTAAGACTTGCTGTGCAGATCCTGGCAACATTTTACATTGTAACAGGGTTAGTATTTGAGAGCACCTAGGAGGTATAAAATTGTCCCGTTCACTTTGGATATCTATGCAATAACTGTAAGATGAAGCTACCAGTAGTATGAATGTCTATATAATACAGGCATTGGAGAAGAAGTACATATTCTATTGTTTCTGTGTCTTCAGGTAAGGAATTTTTCTACATCGACCTTCAAGGACACCAAGTTACTACAGAGCCTGTTAAAGTATATGGGCATTACTGTTTTATTAGCACGTTTTAAATATATATTCTATCTTTTAGAAGCGTCAACCCTGCTTATTGGTTAGCCTAGTGTGGATCTTGGCCATGAGCTTGTTATTGGGCAAAGGCTAAAGTTGCCCCTTTGGGGTTTGTGACATTGCCTAATTGTGGCTTTGTGATGTCATTCAGTGGCAATGCTTTGTTTCCTGGGAGACTCAGTGCAACAGATGCACCTGCCCTGGGACAGATGGTGGTGTGGTGCATTGCTTTTCATGGGCTTTGTGGTTTGAGACGCTGCCCGGGACTCTGAAAAGACTCAGAAGACTGCTTGAAGGTTTTGATGGGCTGAATTGGGAGGGTCAATGATAGTTTAGGGCAGATTCCTTGGAGATGTCATGGTTCCTTTCCAAACACATTTTGTTTCTGGGTTCCAAGCTGGTGGGAGTGTCCCATTATTTGGAATCTGTTGCCCTCCCTTGGATGACAGCCAGGAAGGGGATTGGGGTTGAATAGAATAGGGAAACTCCTGGCCACCTTACAAAGAGTATTTGATGGAGGAGGCCATTGTAGGTAAGTCAAGTGAGGAGGAGGGTTGTTGAGTTTAGTTTAGTTTAGTTTATTTGTCTTGTATGCCGCCCACTCCCAAAGGACTCCGGGCGGCTCACAATAAACAAGGGAAGGGGGATAAATAGACAAAACAACACTTTAAAAATACGCAACATTCACAGTTTCCGTGGGGCTGGATATTTCAGAAGCCCCCCGGCCTGCTGGAGCAGCCAGGACTTGGTGGCTTTGCGGAAGGCCGGGAGGGTAGTGAGGGTCCGGATCTCCACGGGGAGGTTGTTCCAGAGGGCTGGAGCTGCAACAGAGAAGGCTCTCCCCCGGGGAGTCGCCAGCCGACATTGGCTGGCAGATGGAATCCGGAGGAGACCTAACCTGTGAGATCTAATCGGTCTATGGGAGGTAATCGCCAGGAGGCTGTCTCTCAGGTACTTGAGTTCCTGGTGGCATGGAGACGTTGAGCTAAAGTTCCTGGAGGGCTCAGCTTTTTCTTCTTTTAGGATGACTGAATAGAAAGGAGTGATACGGAATCATAATTATAATTGATTATAATTTTTCCACCTTGTTACAAATTTATACTTTAAAAAATATTTCTTCAAATTTTATTAATTACTTTAAGTGCTTCCATGTAGACAAAATACTTCTCAAAATAGTTTTAAAATGTTATAGCCATCTTGTACTCCAAGAAGCCAAATAAACAGCAAATACCTAGAGCAGGGGTGTCAAACTCAAGGCCCAGAGGCCAGATCTGCCCCACGAAGTACTTAGATCTAGCCCCCAAGGCCAGCCTAGAAACAGCAAAAGACTGACCCGCAGTGCCTCGGTCAGCAAAAACAGAACTTGGTAGTGCCGCGTGCGGCTTTCCCAAGCTCCATTTTCAGCTGTGATGGCCTCCTGCAACCTCTGCCAGTGAAAACGAAGCTTGGGGGCATCGGTTCACCGACAAATGTGCGCACGACAAAAGCGCGCCGACATAACCGCGACATCGAAATCACGCCCACAACAGTGCGCCGACAACAGTGCGCCAACAAAAGCGTGCCATCAACAAACAACGCAAAAACAAGGTAATAACCCTAACCCTAACCCTAACCCTAACCCTAACCCTAACCCTAACCCTAACCCTAACCCTAACCCTAACCCTAACCCTAACCCTAACCCTAACCCTAACCCTAACCCTAACCCTAACCCTAACCCTAACCCTTACCTTAACCCTAATCGCGCTTTTGTGGGCACGGTTTTGTCGGCGTGCTGTTGTGGGTGCAATTTTGACATTGCGGTTTTCTCGCCGCGGTTTTGTCAGCGCGGTTTTGTCGTGCGCGCATTTGTTGGGTCACGGGGGGCATCGAGGGTGGTCGGCAGCCAGTGCAGCTGAAAATAGATCTTTGCAGCCCGTTTTCACTGACAGAGCACTCAGGCCACCACAGATGTCCCCAACACAAGTGACGTCAAGCTGGCCACCCCCACCCTGGCCACCCGCACCCCACCCTTGAGGTCAAACACAATCCTGATGTGGCCCTCAGTGAAATCGAGTTTGACACCCCTGGCCTATTCATTTAAGTAATGAATATGAATCAAAGTAAACATAATGCAATAATGTGATAAAAAGGAAAATATTTCCTTTTATCATATTTCCTTAAGTTTAATTATTTTAAACTTCCGTTTTAACCTAGGTTACTGTCCTCCCATTGCTTCCCCTCCAGTCCTGGGAATAACTTCTAGAGGACGTAATGTAGTAGCAGCAACTGTTCAAGAAGGAAAGTGAAAAAGGAAGAAAGTATGTTACTCATTAGATTAGCAAAAAGCCTCTAAAAATTCCATGGCAGCAGATGGACTTGCAAATCTTTTGAACTCTTCTCCAAGGGAAAGACAGAACATTAGTGGATACAGAAAAGTATTTAACATTCTTGTTGCTTGCTGTTGTGCAGGCAAAATCCAAAGCCTTTTCTAAGATTTAAAAGCTGTGAAGAAAATTCTGGATTAATTTTACTTTCAAGTTTGTCTTAAAAGTTATGGAAATGTGCTAGACACCAGAAATGTGACAATTATAGGGCAGATTTTAGTGAAGGACTGTATCTTACTCTTAATTTATAAGCCACTTGTAATGAGATATTTTTAAAATACATCCTTCCATTTAATTAATAAATGTTTCTGCTACTCCACATCCAAAGGTTGAATCAACCTTATTTTTTAAGTTGCTTTTTGTGAACTGCTCTTGAACTTTTAGTACTTCAGGTTGCAGATTTATAATATGTTTGTCATGAGATTGTTCCTTTTCCTCAAAAGACTTCATTCTGATTTCGTGAGAAAGAATACTTCTCTTTAATGCTTCCAAATCTTCACCAAATTTAATAGCTGGGCCTTTCATAATTTAGGTTTTCCATGGTTCCTAGTTTCCTAACCTGTAAATCTGATTCCATTTATTTAGGGATTGCCTGACGTTTTACCATGAATTCAACCCTTGTAATTTTCTTCTTCTCGTTGAGATAACAAGACAATTGGGGTTAATTTTGCTCTATCTATGTCCGCAGAATCCTGGAGAGGCAGGGATTGTTCCTCTTTTTTGGGATATCAATTTTTTGGGGTATGTAAGCTTAACTAGTTTTTCTTCCTTTTCATTATTTGGAGTTCCTTACTAATGATAGCAATAGCACTTAGACTTATATACCGCTTTACAGCCCTCTCTAAGCAGTTTACAGAGCCAGCATATTGCCCTCAATAATTTGAGTCCTCATTTTACCCACCTTGGGAGGATTGAAGACTGAATCAACCATGAGCCTGATGAGATTTTGAACTGCAGCCAGCAGTCGGCAGAAGTAGCCTGCACAACTGCACTCTAACCACTGTGCCACGGTGGCTCATGATGACTGAAAGGGAGCTGCCTCCTTTTTCATTTTATGGGTCACTTCACTGAAATAATGTCACGTTTAAGTTGTTAAAGCAAACCAGGAGAGTTTGGGTATAAACCACTCACTTTAGACTATAGGCAATTTTATCCGTGGCACGACAAAACCGCACTCGACTAAGCCGCGCCCGATTAAATCGCATCGCTGACGTCATCAACAGGGCGACAACAGCGAGCGTGGAGAAAGCAAGGCGCTTTAAATAGCGCTTTGAAAGCAAGCCGATTCAACTTAAGGTAAGGGTTAGGTTTAGGGTTAGCTTTAGGGTTAGCTTTAGGGTTAGGTTAAGGGTTAGAGTTAGGTTTAGGGTTAGGTTAAGGGTTAGGGTTAGGTTTAGGGTTAGGTTAAGGGTTAGGATTAGGTTTAGGGTTAGGTTAAGGGTTAGGTTTAGGGTTAGGTTTAGGGTTAGGTTTAGGGTTAGGTTTAGGGTTAGGTTTAGGATTAGGTTTAGGATTAGGTTTAGGGGGGGTTAGGTTTAGGTTTAGGGGTTAATTTTAGGTTTAGCGTTTACAGCGTGCTTCTGTCTCCGTGCTGTTGTCGCACTGTTGATGACGTCAGCTACGCAGTTTCGTCAAGCGCGGTTTAGTCGAACGCGGTTTTGTGGTGGAACCAATTTTATCTACATGGTTGGAACAAGGTAAAGGAAGGGAACTGGAACTTGTGTGAACTTGTTATCTGAGAGATTGATTGCCTCTTTGCTTCCAGGTATCTCTATAACATCAGTCACTGACTTCAACATGACAGATATAACAGGATGATTGAAGCCCTGCTCATTTTAACATATATGAGATCTGAACAACGTATGTTAAAAAGCAACAAGGCTTCAGATCATGCCTCCAATTTTGAAGTCATCTTCTCCATTGTTGAATACAAGGAAACAATTTGTTTTTACTGCCCTTTAAGAGAAAACTCTATCAGATTCCTTCTCAGAGGTGGTATTCAGCTGATCGGGAGGGAATGGGGATTTTGCAGTATCCTTCCCCTGCCATACCCACAATGCCATGCCCACCAAGCCATGTCACACCCACCAAGCCACGCCCACAGAACCAGTAGTAAAAAATGTTGAATCCCACCCACTATTCCTTCTGTAACAGTATACTTCTATTTCATCAATGTTTTGTGTTTTTAAAAATACATTTAAAAATATGGACCACATATTCAGCTTTTTGTTTTGTTTTAAGGTTGTAAACCCCCCCCCACCCATTCATGACCGTGACCCGTCAAAACCGTGGTCCACTAAAGCGCGCCCGATCAAAGCGCGTACGTGACGTCATCAGCAGCGTGACAAATAAAATTAAAAATAAATTAAATTAAAATTAAAATTAAATTAAAGCAAGCCGATTCACATAAAGGTAAGGGTTAGGGTTAGGGTTAGGGTTAGGGTTAGGGTTAGGTTAAGGGTTAGGGTTAGGTTTAGGGTTACGTTAAACGTTAGGGTTAGGTTTAGGGTTAGGTTAAGGGTTAGCGTTAGGTTTAGCGTTAGGTTAAGGGTTAGGTTTAGGGTTGGTTTAGGGTTAGGTTAAGGGTTAGGCTTAGGGTTAGGTTTAGGGTTAGGTTTGGGGGGGTTAGGGTAAGGTTTTCGCGTTAATTTTAAATTTACCGCTCACAGCGTGCCGTTTTCATCGCGCTGTGATGACGTCACGTACGCGCTTTCGTCGAGTGCACTTTAGTCTACCGCGGATTTGTGGTGGAACCTTCATGACAGTCAAGATTTTTCATCATTAAAACTGAAAATAATTTATGTTCTCTTTTAAACAATAAGTAGCAACAATGTATTATCAACCTAGTACATATACCAATCTGAACTACATATGTTTCTTTAAAATCTGTCTCTCCAGTGGATGCCAATTTCCCATCCCCTGGGATTCTTGGAAGCTGTGTTTGTACATTTAAATTTTAGGCTTAAAAAGAAAACACCTTACATGACATAATTACAGTGATTGAGAACACTTTCTTTAAAAAGAGACATTATTTTTTTCCCCTGAGACTCTATTCTCAGTGGGTTTTGTTATATTTATGAAGCTTTAAAAAGAAACAGATTTTCCTGCTGATTCAGTCAAAAGCAAAAGTACAACTTTTGCACGTATTCCAAAACTGCTTTTTCTCCCCCATAAAAAATATTATAAATACGTTTAAAGAGGAAATGTAGACTTTGAGGAAAGAAGTTTGTTTAGAGTAAGAATGTTTTTAGGTTCTTTAGATCAGTGGTCCCCAACCTTTTTATCACCGCGGACCAGTCAGCCTTTGATAATTTTACCGTGGCCCGCTGAGCGCACGCAGGGGTGGGGGGCGAAAATGGGGGAATACAAACATACTTTTTAAATCCACCTTCCCAATTCAACACCTGAATCATATCCCACCTTCCATTTTGTATGTAGATTTTAAGGAATAAACAGCTGAATTAATCAAGGTCAAAGATAAAAAGAGCAAGGGCAAAATTAAATAAGCCAGAGGACAGCAATGTAAAAAGAATACAGTATTAAGCCCATTCACTCTATCTAAGCCCCCCCACCTCACAAGGTTGTCGTGGGGGAAATAGGGGGTGGGAGTATTAGGTATCTTCACTACCATATATAAAAGGAGATACTATCTTAAATAACAAAGTGGGCCCCCACCTCCAAAATATACTAAAAGAAAAAAGATTCCATGTGCTCAACTAATTTTTTTTAAAATCATCACTGTATTATGGACTACAGACATATATATATATATATATATATATATATATATATATATATATATATATATATATATATATATATATATATATATGCATGCATATATACATACCGTACGTATGTACGTATGTACGTATGTATATATATAATGTCCAAATAACAGGAAAAGCGCTTCAAGGACCTAAGTATATTCCTTTTTTGCAGCCTTAAGAGAACTCTCGTTTTTTGAGGCTCAGAACCAGGCATTCTCGTGGGCTGCAAAAAGGAAACGCGACCCGGGAGCGCAGCCTCCAAGAGTCCATATCGCCAATAACTACGTGTGGGGGGAAAGGAAATGTGTTTTGTGAGGAAGAGAAAGAGCGCGCTTCACCGATGCCCATTGGCGAAATTTTGGAAGAGAGGCAAGAGACTTCAGGCACCGAGCCCCCACCCCTGGCTGCGGCAACTGGAGCGGGCGGGAGGCAGGGAAGGGGTGGGCAAGACCGCCGCTTTTCCACCGTGCGCTGCAATAGCGGCAGCGGCGGCCTGAATCTGGCGCCAAAATTGCGCACCCCCCATCTCCCCTCAAAAGACACCCCCCCCCGCCCTCGGCTGCCCGACGTTCTCTCTCTCTCTCTCTCTCTACCTCTCCCGCCGTTCCTTCTCACAAGCCAAGGCCGGGTGGGAAAAAGAAAAGAGCGGCCTCCAAGGGCTCCGCTTCCAGCACATGGTCCGCCCCCTCCTCGCCTCGCTTCCAGGCGAGCCGACTGAGGCGAGAAAGGAGAAAGAGGCGGAGGCGTTCACTGAGGGGACGGCTGACTCGGGGAGGGGGCGGAGGTGGTGTAGTAGCGGGGGATTCTTCTTCCTCGCCTCACTTGCTCCTGTGCTTCCGTGCAGCTCCCCCCCTCCGGTGACGGCGCTGCATGAGTGAAGAGTCGGCCGTTGCATGGCCCCCGGCCGCTGCGCGGCCCGGTGCCAGGTACTCCACGGCCCGGCACCGGTCCGCGGACCGGGGGTTGGGGACCACTGCTTTAGATAACAAGGACATCATGGTTTAACAGCAATGGTACCTAAACTTATATAACTGCTTCACAGTGCTTTACAGCTCTCTCTAACCGGTTTTACAGAGTCAGCATATTGCCCCCCACAATCTGGATCCTCATTATTTACTGACCTCAGAAGGATGGAAGGCTGACACCATAGCTCTTTAAAGTACCTCCTCCTCCTCTTCCTCCTCCTCCTCCTCCTCCTCCTCCTCCTCCTTCTTCTTTAAAGTACTCTTTAAAGTACTTTCTTCTTCTTCTTCTTCTTCTTCTTCTTCTTATTATTCTTCTTCTTCTTCTTCTTCTTCTTCTTCTTCTTCTTCTTCTTCTTTTTCTCCTCCTCCTCCTCCTCCTCCTCCTCCTCCTCCTCCTCCTTCTCCTCCTCCTCCTAGCGTATGCTATGATGGGCTCTACAAATCAACCACAGAAGCAAAATAGCTATAAAGAACAAGGTTTGCCTTGGACACCGAGCAGAGTACAAACATGCCCCAAAGCATTGCCTTAAGTTGTTGTCTTGATGTGGTTCTCAGGTTTAGTAAGATAGTCTTAGGTCATCCTTTATTTGTTGCAATGATAATGTTGTGTTTTTACTCTTTGGTAACAGCCTTCTTGTCAACCACATGAGATACATTATGCTTCACCACTTATTATATTGAAAATGAAGTCAGGTCACCGGTAGTGAGTAGGATTGTAAATTCGATTTCTGCCTGTTTCAAGGCACCGCTGCATGCCCCCTTCCTGTCCCCATTCTGCTTCGCCTCCCAACATTACGATGTTATCTTCCTAAAGGGAGTTGGAACTGGAAGTGTGCAATGTCATCAAGCCCCCTACTTTCTGAATAAAGCTATTCTGGTGTTATTTCGCCTAGATGCACTTGATGAGACCAAAGGTCTATCTCATTTACTCGCATCCATTCTCAGCCTGCAATTCTTATCCACAGAACTGTCTCAAAGATGTATCTGATTCTCTTTAGTTGCCTCTCTTGCTGTCTGGTGGATGCATATATTGCTGGGTTAGCAATAGCAATAGCAATAGCAGTTAGACTTATATACCGCTTCATAGGGCTTTCAGCCCTCTCTAAGCGGTTTACAGAGTCAGCATATTGCCCCCAACAACAATCCGAGTCCTCATTTTACCCACCTCGGAAGGATGGAAGGCTGAGTCAATCCTGAGCCGGTGAGATTTGAACAGCCGAATTGCCGAACTGCAGTCAGCTGAAGTAGCCTGCAGTGCTGCATTTAACCACTGCGCCACCTCGGCTCTTTTTAAGAGTTCTTCTGACTGTAGAGAGGAAATGCTTGTATGTAGGACTACAGGCCCAATAAGTAGATTTACATCCAGGGGTAGGATCCTACCGGTTTAATAACTGGTTCTCTGAGCGCGTGGGCACAGTTTAAAGAAAATTTACCTTCCAGATTAATGGCTTGGGAAGGAAAACGGCTGAGGTACGGTAATCCACTCTGTTGCGCGACTCAGGTAAGGAGATAAAGGTCAGTAAAGCCCAGGAGTGGGTGGGCGGGCTCACTTGCTTGTGGGAGTGAAGCGGTGCTCTCCCAGCTAATCTTCGGAGCTACTGGTTCATCCAAACCAGTCTGAACCAGTAGAATCCCACCCATTTACATCTTTCAATTTCGCAAATTACTAGACTTAGTCTCAAAAAACTTTTGTTATGTCTTCCTAAAGACAAGAACTCTGATCAGTAGTTTGGTCTTCATCCTGCTCAGAAGGTGGGTTCCTACCAGTTCGCACCTATTCGGTAGAACCGGTTCGTCAAATCTACCGAACCGGTTAGAAGAGGTTCCACCAGTGGACCCGGAAAGCAGGCCACACCTACAGAAGAGGTTCCAATTTTTTTTGAAACCCACCACTGGTCCTTGGATATGATTATTCTACACTATCATGCTCCTATTTATAAAACTCAGTGCCTCTGTGGAAGGTAAGGATGACTACTGCGTTTGTAGTGCAATCAGAACATTGCGTGTGTTGAAGTTGTTTTAACGCAAACCAAAGATGCATTTTAAAAAACAAGTTTACATCATATTCTTATGCATACCAGTGCTGTGTGTGAGGGAATTGAAGGTGGTTCTGACAAGTGTCGTCGGCATCTTCATATCCGGTTACATGAATGGCAAGCCACTCCCATCCGGTCACATGGGCGGCAAGCCACTCCCACAAAGGAGGCCACACCCACAGAGTAGGTTCAAACAATTTTTGAAACCCACCACTGATCCTGCTCTTTTTTCTGCCCAATGATGTCAACAGAGATTGATGAAAAAGTCAAGATGACAGCCTTGATACATATCCTGCAAACACTTTTGGTTTCTGCCACTTAGCATTGCAGCTCATTCGTTCATATAATCTATCAGTCTAATGATGGTTGTTAGTATCCTTTTCTCTGTGTTACTTTGCATGGGAAACATGTTCTTCCATCAAACAAATGCAAACTACAGCTTGTGCTTTTGAATAAATGACACGGTATACAATAGTGGATAATAATATGCATGTAATGAGGAGTAGCGGCTTCCATCTGCTTTGCAAGAATCGCACATCTATTTTTTGCAGATCAGTGTCCTAAAACTGTGGTACAAATATGTGGGCGGCAGAAATATCTACACAAATAAAATGGAACAAGTTTGCCACATCCAGAGTACCCAGGCTTGTCTCTGTTTATAATACTTTGTTAATATTAATAACTGCTGGCCAATATAACTTTAATTTCTTTAAAAAGGCAATACTCTGAAATAATAAGTGTATTTACAAATGTATCCAGATGCTTAGAGGACATATGTATGCAGTTATGGATCTTTTTGTTTGTAAGTTTTAAAAACAAAAACCAGTCTTCCATCTCTGAGTGTTGCTTAGATATATATTTTTGATCTCAAAATATATCTGTTGCTCAGATATATTTTGAGACTGCACAGGGGACAAACATGTCAAGTTTTAACTCCTATGATTATATGTTTATTAGCTGTAACTATATATAATCCACTTTTCTACTTATGGGTTAGATCCAGTTCAGGCCCACTGAAGTCATTGAAAATAGTTAGTCATGATAACTTTAGTTCAACTGATAGTTTCTTTTAAACATGACTAACTCCGGATCCAACCAAGTCAGGTTTTAGCTAGAATAAAGCATGCTGCGCCAATCCTTCATCTACAAGTTTCTGGCTGGCGAGAACACAAATGAGCATTCCTGCAAGATGGAAGGAAGTGCTGATTGCCGAAGACCAGCTGGGTGGTGGGGAGGCGGGGCAATCCCACGGTTTCCCCAAAAGTAACACATCTCTGTTGGAAGAAATGTCCTTCTGGGTTCAGCTCCAAGTGGGGGAAAAGACACTGGAAACATGGAGGCTGCTTGGAAAGATGGTTTAATGGTGGAGAGGATCACATGGCTTGAGTTCCTGAACAGAAAAGTGGGAATCACATGGTTCCAGATGTTGGGTGAAGAAGAGAAGAGGGAGAAGGGGGGGCTTGCTGGGTTTTTTAATTCAGCCCCATGTCTCTGTTTCCTGTTCCTGTGTAAGAAATGTATTCTGATTGGTTGTCAGACTCCCATGGGGCCATGCAGGAGCAACTCTCTAGGCTGTGTTTTGAGTCTCAAGCTTGATTGAGTTTCCAGATGCCATGTGGTGAGTTTCTGTGGAAGGCTGATCCTACCTTTATTATAGGATGTCAACTTGTTTTTTAAAAGGCATCTTTGGTTTGCATTAAAACAACTTCAACACACGCAATGTTCTGATTGCACCACAAACGCAGTAGTCATCCTTAATAATATTCTAGCACCGGTGGTGGGTTTCAAAATTTTTTGGAACCTCTTCTGTAGGTGTGGCCTGCTTTCCAGGTCCACTGGTGGAAACTCTTCTAACCG
Source organism: Thamnophis elegans (assembly GCF_009769535.1). Lineage (NCBI taxonomy): Eukaryota > Metazoa > Chordata > Lepidosauria > Squamata > Natricidae > Thamnophis > Thamnophis elegans. Next base: position 9,412,803 of record NC_045548.1, read on the forward strand.
GTTCGGTAGATTTGACGAACCGGTTCTACCGAATAGGTGCGAACTGGTAGGAACCCACCTCTGCTCCTGCAGCACTCTGCTGGCCATGTGGAGGCCCCAGGAGTCCCTGCACACTCCATTTTTGGTCTCTCTGGCCTTCAGAAACTCTGCCTTACCTTCCAGTTCCAACCCATGGGGCTCATAAGTCCAGAGCTCAGCTGAAGGGTGGGGACCGGCGGGGTGGTGGTGGTCCCACATGGGTTGGATTAACGGCTTCGGCGGGCCTTAGTTTGAAGAACCCTGCTTTATATGGAATTGGAGCTGTATTGGGAAACGTGGTCTCCTTCCATAGCTTCAGTGTGAGTATTTCTGAAAATATTATCCAAAACCCAATCTTTAAATCCTGACATGGTTTCATTATATTGTACACCGTAAAAATGGCTACGCTGGATGTAGCCATTTCTATGCTCCATACCTTTGTGCATAATGAGACCAAAGTAATGTATATCGTTGTCTGTTTCAGCTTCTTTTTACGATGAACAAAACGATGACTTAGATCTACAGGGAAAGTTTGTTTTAATTTAATTTGCAGTCAAATTCATGGCTTGCTGATCATAGGTTTCTAGTCCTACGTTAACAAAAAAGGATAAGGTGTTTAAATCTGTTGTTATTTGTCACAATTAACCACCTGGCCATTATATACTGTACGTATTCAATGCTAAAGCCCATTTTTATTCAGGTTTTTAATCTGCCAGATAAAAGGGAAATCAATCCTATTATTCCAGTTAATAAAACTGAAATGGTACAGGTTTTCTTAAATTGAACCACATCAATAAAGCTTGTGAATGGCAGGGCTATGTATTTTATTATATTTTAATACCACACACACATATACAGCAAAACAAGATTTCTACACTTAGATCTTTGGGGAAAACCTCAAGTAACTAAACTAATTAATGTATTTAATATATTTTTTTATTGTTTTGGCAACCATTTTATAATATTGGTTGGTTTATATTTTCAATTGTTTTACAGGCTCCATATGTTTAGTAACTTAAATCATATTAGATTCCAAATATATATCTAACTGGCTTTGTTCATTCATGATTTTTGAGGTTCAATATAATCATAATATCATTCATCAATTATTATCCATGATCTGACTGTGCAGAATGATATAATCCTATTTTTGGTCATTCTTGCCAAAATGACTAATTACATAATTTACCAAATTCACTTTCTTAATCATGTGCTTACTCATTCTCTGGAAGTATTTTACACATCCATTTGCTCTATGGAAGGTGAATAATTAACATTTCTGTAATACTAAATGTTCACATAATTCCTTATTCCCTTTTCCTTTTATTTGCTTTTACACTTGTTTTTCACTTATTTCTTGAAATAATTTCACGCTTAAGTAGCATAAAATTTTGAAAATGTTACTAAAGCAGAACAGACTTTCCTTGGTCCCTTGACTGGACCAAAATACTATTATAGTTCTCATATTTGCAGTTTGTTATTTCTTTGCTGGAATCTAGGTAGTCCTTACGACCATATAAATCAGGGGTATCAAACTCGATTTCATTGAGACCTGCATCAAGGTTGTGTTTGAGGGCATGGCCAAGTGGGCATGGCCAGTTCGACATCACTTCTGTCAAGGGCGTCTGGAGTGGCCAGAACACTCTGCCACAAAAACCAACTCCCAAGCTCCGTTTTCTGCGACGGCCTATTGCAACCCTCTGTCAGCAAAAACGGAGCTCAGGAGGGGCATCCTCTTGAGCTCCATTTTCTCTGGCAGAGGCACCACGGGCCAGTTCTTCGCTGTTTCCGGGGCCCAGTCTAAACACCCCATGGGCCAGATCCGGTCCCCGGGCCTTGAGTTTGACACCCCTGATATAAATTGAGTTTTTCTTCTTCTTTTGTGTGTAAATCAATCTTTAAACTGCCTGAATGAAGCCACTTTCTTGGCTTTGTTATTGGCCAAAAATAAGTCATTGTCGGTACAAGTTTCTGGGAGTAGCTGACTACCAGCAGATGAGCCAAGCTCTGTGTCTCTCCACATTCACACAATGTGTTGTTATCTACTAAAAGCCTCCACCTGAACACTTTGATTTTACACTTAGGCACACCAACCATCAATAGCAATAGCACTTACTTCAGAGGTGGGTTCCTTCCAGTTCGCACCTATTCGGTAGAACCGGTTCGTCAAATCTACCGGACCGGTTAGAAGAGTTTCCACCAGTGGACCCGGAAAGCAGGCCACACCTACAGAAGAGGTTCCAAAATTTTTTGAAACCCACCACTGGTCCTTGGATATGATTATTCTACACTATCATGCTCATATTTATAAAACTCAGTGCCTCTGTGAAAGGCAAGGATGACTACTGCGTTTGTGGTGCAATCAGAACATTGCGTGTGTTGAAGTTGTTTTAACGCAAACCAAAGATGCCTTTTAAAAAACAAGTTTACATCCTATTCTTATGCATGCCAGTGCTGTGTGTGAGGTAATTTAAGGTGGTTCTGACAAGTGTCGTCGGCATCTTCATATCCGGTCACATGGGCGGCAAGCCACTCCCATCCGGTCACATGGGTGACAAGCCACTCCCACAAAGGAAGCCACACCCACAGAGTAGGTTCGAACAATTTTTGAAACCCACCACTGTGCAGGAGGACTGGATTGGAGGAGGAAGGCTGCCCGCTTGGCCACCTGCCGGCCAGACTAGTCTTCAAGTTTCAAGCAAAAGAGATGTAGGAAGTTAAAAAAACCACTCCTCTGCTAGAAAACTGAAATACCCTGGGAAATATTAACAAAGCAGAATATTACATTTCCCTGGATGTGAAAAGGGAGAAACATGTTTTTAAAGACAGAGTAGTTCCCTGCAGCTTCCTGCCCCCCCCCTCCCCACTTTGTCAATGAACCATTAAAGCCTTAGCTAGTCTATACCATAAAGTTTGTGCCATAAAGCTTTTTCTAGATCCAGGTTGGCAGGTTTGTTAGGCCGAGGATGTGGAGGATCATTCTCTTCTTTTGTTCTCTCGGTGTCTGCTGCTATCCCTTTCCTGATCTTAGGTGGGGCAATGCCCAATATAAATTATATGATAATATATAATATATGAACAATAGGAAGCAGGAGGCCAGCTGCACATTCTCTGCTCTGGGTCACATGACAGGAAGAAGGACAGAAGGGGGCTTGGGATGGCACAGTTACCAACATTCCATGCAGCTCTCCAGCTGCCACTCTCATAGGGAAGCACGGGGAATTGGAAGGGGGGGAATTCCCCCTCTCCCCCAAGCCTAATCTAATCCAGCTATTTTTAAATTCAAACTTTGTTTGCCAAGCCGTCCACCCACATCAGTTCTATTTATGTACAAGATTTGTATAGCTGTCTTTCTTATGCAATATCATGTTGGTGGCTCAGAAATGACAAACTTGGGTCAAATTGTTTGATCAAATTCTGTTCGGTTTTTGGAGGGCAACCATCCTCATGGGCCTATGGATGGGCAGAACTTCAACTCCTTGGTATATGTTTAGGTTTAGGTTTATTAGATTTATATACCGCCCTTCTCCCAAGGACTCAGGGCGGCGTACAACATTAAAAGAAACACATAATACAAAAGTTTTTTAAAAAATTAAATAGAATATTCCAAACCCAATTAAAATTGACAATGACAATTTTTTAAAAAAAAATCGAATTAAAATTAACAATGATCAATAATTTATTTTGTTTTGTTCAGGCCAGGCCGGCTTGCTGGAAAAGCCAACTTTTTAGGGCGCGTCGGAAGGACCGGAGGTTGGGGATTATACGAAGCTCCGGGGGCGGCTCATTCCAGAGGGAAGGGGCTCCCACAGGGAAGGCTCTCCCCCTGGGGGTCGCTACCCGACACTGTCTGGCCGACGGCACCCTGAGGAGGCCAACTCTGTGGGATCGCACTGGACGGTGGGAGGCTACCGGTGGCAGTAGGTGGTCTTGCAGGTACCCTGGGCCTATATATATTCCCCCCCCTCCCCAACATTTGTTTGACTTCTGGAATTCTTGCCAAAATCATGTGAAGTATTAATACCACTTTATAAAGCCTTAGTAAGGCCACAGCTGGAATACCACATCCAGTTTTGGACACCACATTACAAAAATAAGATGTTGAGACTTTGGAAAAAGTGCAATGGAGAGCAACTAAGATGATTAAAGGCCTGGAGCCGAAAACATATGAAGAATGGTTGCAGGATTTGGAGAATCCAATCTAGAGAAAAGAAGGACTAGGGTGACATGGTAACAGTATTCCAGGTTGCCACAAAGAGGAGGGGATCAACTTATTTTCCAAAGCACCAGCAGGCAGGACATGGAACAATGGATGGAAACTAATCAAGGAGAGACGCAACCTGGAATTAAGGAAAAACTTCCTAACAGTGAGGACAATTAACCAGTGAAACAACTTGCCTTCAGAAGTTGCAGCTGCTTTATCACTGAAGATTTTTTTAAGAAGATAATGGACAGTCACTTGCTTGAAATGGTATAGGATCTCCTGCTTGATCAGGGTTGGACAAGACCTCCAAGGCTCCTTCCAGCTTTATTCTGATTTATGTTGCAAGTGTTTCTTTTATGGTGTGTGTGTGTAGTGGGAAACACTACTCAACCTGTGTATGCTCCACTCTGAGCTACACAACAAAAATGAAGGGAGGCTTTGAATGGAGGAATCAGCAACATTCTGAACCACTTACAAGTGGAGTCTCCCACACAGATCCACTGGCAGAATTTTTCAGGAGTCTTTCCCCCACCCCCTCCATAAGCCCCAGCAGGATCCGTCCTATTTTAAAACTTATTTTTGTGCCAGTTTTTCCTTACATACCTGTGGTGGCCCAGCAGGAGCCGTTGGAGCTGCCATGAGACTCCGACAGCGAGGGGCCCTATGAGTCGGCTTTGGAGGATGTGGAGGACCTTGGACAGGGTTCCGACTCCGAGCAGGGCGCAGAGAGGCTGGTTGGCCACCAGGAGGCACCTGAGCCTTGGACCAGTGGGGAGGAGACAAGGGAGTGTGATCCGGATGTCAGCAGTGGGGAGGAGCCAAGGGAGTTGGTCCTAGATGCCTGGCACCGGAGAGCTAATAGGCGTCAGGAACAATTATGCAATTACAGGAGGTAATTGCACTCAGCTGGTGGTCATTAGGCTCCTCTCCAGACTATAAAAGGACTGCTTGTGCACACGTCCCTTTTGCAGAAGTCAACGCAGGAACTAATGTTGGAGAACATTATTGTGAGCTTGGCAGGCTGGAATAATTAAAATAATTTCTTTCCTATAGTCTATTGAGTTGGAAAACATTCTGCTTCTACATTAGATTGTAGTAAAGATCTCATTTGCTTTAAAAGTTCCCTCTAGTCCAATATTAATTACTGTCACAAATTCCAGTCCATCAAGAGTAGAACCGTTCCTTCTACCATCTACTAAAATAAACTTGTCTCCTTATTGCGATTGGCAGAAATATTTGTCTGGCAGAGGAATACAATGTTTCAGGATCGTAAAGAGTTTTAAATGGGATTTTATTTTTTTAAATATTGCCTCAGCGTCTGTTTATATATTGAATGTTAACAGCCTGCATAATGTCCACGTATTGTCGAAGATTGAATGGACAATGTAGACTGTGGATTTATCCATGTGTCTTGTCACCAGCATAAGCAGGCAACCATTTTTGGAAAGCAGAAATGGGCAACATTGTTCCTTTATTAATCCCCGATTCACCATCAATAGGACATCAGGGCCCATATTTTTCTATGGCACGACAAAACCGCGCTCAACTAAACCGCGCCCGATTAAACCACGTCGCTGACGTCATCAACAGGGCAACAACAGCAAGCGCGGAGAAAGGGCGCTTTAAATATCGCTTTGAAAGCAAGCCGATTCAAGTTAAGGTAAGGGTTAGCTTTAGGGTTAGCTTTAGGGTTAGGGTTAGGGTTAGGGTTAGGTTTAGGGTTACGTTAAGGGTTAGGGTTAGGTTTAGGGTTAGGGTTAGGTTAAGGGTTAGGATTAGGTTTAGGGTTAGCTTAAGGGTTAGGTTTAGGGTTAGGTTAAGGGTTAGGGTTAGGGTTAGGTTTAGGATTAGGTTTAGGGGGGTTAGGTTTAGGTTTAGGGGTTAATTTTAGGTTTAGCGTTTACAGCGTGCTTCTGTCTCCGCGCTGTTGTCGCCCTGTGATGACGTCAGCTACGCGGTTTCGTCGAGCGCCCTTTAGTCGAACACGGTTTTGTGGTGGAACCATATTTTTCTTCTGGTTCTGAAATATCTGTTTGCTATGACATGTTGCCATAAGCACCCCGGTCCATTTTGGATTCCAATCTTTGGTTTGTAGCAGGCTAAACCTGGATGGCTACCTTACAAAGAGAAAATCTCCCCTTTAATATAGTCAATATAGCAATGAGTGCTATAATAGCACAGTGGTAATCATTTTTGCCTTGCAAACACAAAGCTGTAATTTAAACCCAGGAGGAACCTTATACGAAGAGGTGGGAGCTAGAATAAAACACTTCTAGCTCAGGTGACTGGGAAAACAATGAAACAATTAATGGAGGGCTTTTGGTTTTGTTTTAAAGTAGGGCGTAATTTTAAACATTCTATCAGGTTTCAAACCAGCAACTTTCTCTTTGCAGGGGCAAGAATTATAGCCATTGTGTTCCTGGAGCATTCCAAGAATAAAAAATATTAGACGAAAAACAGGCAGGAAGAAATTATTTATTGATCTATTTACCTAGTACTAGATTTGGCGGGTTGCCATTTTTATAGATAAAACTAGTCGGTTGGATACCTGTTCTTCGCTATGGAACTGGAACAACACTAGGGAGCATTCTTCGCCATCACACTCCATTATCCTGCAGCTGTAAAAGGCAGCAGCAGCAGACATGATCTTCTTGAGAGAAACCTTGGTGTTTGGGTCACACTATAATAGCCATCTTCTCTGTTAGGTAAGCTCCCCGTTGGGAAAGCGAGTACGTTCAGCGAAGCGTTGTGAGAGGTGTGTTGGAGAACACACAAACCAGCATACAGAGACACTGCAGTTTAAATAGGCTTTTACTTTCGTGGAAATAGAGGTATCAGAGTCCATCAAACAGTCCAAGTCATACACGGATAAGACAGTCAGTCATCAACGTCTTTCAGTTAAGGGTTAATCCAAATAACATAGTCCAGTATCATATAATCAGTCTGGTACTCAAAGTTTGCTAACAGTTGCAAAACTTACAATAGCTCACGGCACTTTCTAACAGCCAGCGTCGAAAACACTCAGATCAGATCAGCCCAGCATCTAACAAACAGAGAGATAACAGTCATTCTGGCTCCCTCTTATGGCCGATTGAGGAAAACAGCAACCAATCACATTTTACAGTATGATTTAAAGAAACCGGTATAGCATTGTTACATGATTTATATATTGCCAACTGAACCGCTACAATTATATTCCTAACATTCTCCACGGCAGAACATCAGAAGTTACTGGATAGCGTCCTAGGCACGGTGCGTCCATGGTGGTAGACCTGCCCCTGGACTTTGAATGTTGGCATAAAATTTCCCTTCTTCATCTCTCTGGCTCCAAAAGATGTCATTTGTAAGCATCCATTGTACTTCTTGGTGACTGAAGGTGGCTTACAGAATATAAAACCCCATGTAAAAATAATAAAACTAATAAAAGAAGTCATATAATAAATTAATATACTAATATTACCCTAACCCCTGCCACATATACATGTATGTGTGTGTGTGTGTGAATAAATATTACACCATAATATTAGAACTATGTGTTTATGTTTATGTTTATTCAATTTGTATGCCGCCTTATTCCCGAGAGACTCAGGGCGGCTAATAAGCAGAGGGGAAAGGGGGAATACAAACAAGAAAAGAAAAAACAAGCAAGTTAAAAATCCAGCAACAGTCGCAACAATTCAAATGGTCCTTAAGCAGTTTTCTGAATTGATTTTGTTTATCTACGTAAGATTATAAATCTCTTCATTCCCAGTTTATAAGGCCAGTATTTCAATATGGTATACATGGAAGTTATCCAGCCAAGAAAAATGAAGCGATTAAACATTGCGGCACAATAAGTAAAGTTAGCTGCCCAGCAGAGACTAATAATTAACATGAAGCAAGTGAAATCACATCTACTTAACCACACGACAGAGAAATCTATAATGCTGAACTTAGGATAACATAGCTGTACTAGGAAGGCTAGTAGGAAGGCTCAGAGCAACATATACATGTACATAAATATATACATATCTCACACATCCCTGCCAAAATTTATTTTTCAGTTGAGACTGTTGAAAGAAATGTCCTTCTGGGTTCGGCTCCAAGTGGGGAAAAAGACACTGGAGACATGGAGGCTGCTTGGAAAGATGGTTTATTGTTGGACAAAGCCACATGGCTTGAGCCCTGAACAGAAAAGGTGATCACATGCTTCAATGTTGGTGGAGAAGAAGAGAAGGGCTGAAGGAGGGGCTTGCTAGGCTTTTTATACCCTGTTTAGTCCCACCTCTCTGTTTCCTGTTCCTGTGTAAGAAATGCATTCTGATTGGTTGTCAGACTCCCATGGGGCCATGCAGGGGCTACTCTCTAGGCTGTGTTTTGAATCCAGGTTTTGTTGAGTTCTCAGATGCCATGTGCTCAGCTGAGTAAAGTTCCAACATTATCATGCCTTTATTCCCATCCCTCCTGGGGCTGCAGTGGAGAAGTCTTTATTATATAAAGTGGACTAGCCTGGCCTTCTCAATGGCCTATTGACAAAGTGGGGATGGGCAGGAAGCTACAGGCAACTATTCTGTCTTTTAAAACATGTTTCTTTCTCCTCACATCCAGAGAAATATTCTGCCTTTTCAATATTTCCTAGGATATTTCATTTTTCTGGGAGAGGGCTGGATGATAACTTCCCACAAGATGAAACCCTCCTCACAATATAGCACATTTGCAATTTTGAAAGAGTAACTCGGTGTTCTTTGTTTCAAGGCATAATATGTACAAACATTTTTAATGAAATGAGGAACCCTTGAGTGACTTCTGCAGTGAGGCAATGTGCTAGAGAGAGGCTCTAGTAAACTCTCCTTGTGGAAATCCTACACATCAGCATTAGCCGAGTCCGGTTACTCTGAGTAAAGGTTAGATTTCTCCTTATTCTGTATTTTTGTTAAGGTTAATATTTAAGCCCTTGCCGCTTGTGCCTTTCAAAGAACTGGTTGGCCCTTGGACAGCTGTTAAGTGGCAAAGATCAAAGCCAAGATTTGTTGGCGGATTTCTCTCAGCTGTTTGAACAAGGCACACACACACACACACACACCCGATGTGAATGGCCTTGAAGCGGCTGCAGTTGCACAGTTTTCGTGCTCCTCAGACCAACCTTGGCTGCGATTGGCTGGGCCTGCCGTCCTCCCTGTATCCTCCAGTGACTGCCGCTGACAGGGTATCTCTCTGCAGCTGAGATTACGGCATGTGACCTACTTTGAAAATGGTGTGAAACAAGGTTCACAAATTAGCTTGGAAGGGTGCCATGGAACGAGCATGCAAAGAAAAGTCATTTAGGAGGTGTCAGCCAGAATCAGATAAAAATGATGCAAATGCAGGGAGAGGGGGAGGGGGAGGGGGGGAAGGAGAGGGGAGAGGGAAAAGGAGGGAGGGGGAGAGAGGGAGGGAGGGAGAAGGTGTGTGGGATGGAGAGGGGGAGGGAGGAGGAGAGGGAGGGAGGGAGAGGGGAAGGGGAGGGAGGGAGAAGGAGGGAGGAGGAGAGGGAGGGAGGGAAGGAGAGGGGAGAGGGAAAAGGAGGGAGAGGGAGAGAGGGAGGAAGAAGGCGTGTGGGAGGGAGATGGGGAGGGAGGAGGAGAGGGAGAGAGGGAGAGGGGAAGGGGAGGGAGGGAGGAGGGGGAGGGAGGGAAGGAGAGGGGAGAGGGAAAAGGAGGGAGAGGGAGAGAGGGAGGGAGAAGGAGTGTGGGAGGGAGAGGGGGAGGGAGGAGGAGAGGGAGAGAGGGAGAGGGGAAGGGGAGGGAGGGAGGAGGGGGAGGGAGGGAAGGAGAGGGGAGAGGGAAAAGGAGGGAGAGGGAGGGAGGAGAGGGAAAAGGAGGGAGGGAGGGAGAGGAGGGGAGGGAGGGAAGGAGAGGGGAGAGGGAGAAGGAGGGAGGAGGAGGGGAGGGAGGGAGGAGAGGGAAAAGGAGGGAGGGAGGAGAGGGAAAAGGAGGGAGAGGGGAGAGGAGGGAGAGGGAGCGAGGCGTGTGGGAGGGAGAGCGGGAGGGAGGAGGAGAGGGAGAGGGGAAGGGGAGGGGGAGAAGGAGGGAGGAGGAGAGGGAGGGAGGGAGAAGGTGTGTGGGAGGGAGAGGGGGAGGGAGGAGGAGAGGGAGGGAGGGAGAAGGAGGGAGGAGGAGGGGAGGGAGGGAGGAGAGGGAAAAGGAGGGAGAGGGGGAGAGGGAGGGAGAAGGTGTGTGGGAGGGAGAGCGGGAGGGAGGAGGAGAGGGAGGGAGGGAGGAAGGGGGAGGGAGAAGGAGGGAGGAGGAGGGGAGGGAGGGAAGGAGAGGGGAGAGGGAAAAGGAGGGTGAGGGAGAGAAAGAGGGAGGGAGAAGGAGGGTGGGTGGGAGAGGGGGAGGGAGGGAGGTAGAGGGGAAGGGGGAGGAAGGGAGAAGGAGGGAGGAGGAGGGGGAGGGAGGGAAGGAGAGGGGAGAGGGAAAAGGAGGGAGAGAGGGAGGGAGAAGGAGTGTGGGAGGGAGAGGGAGGAGGAGAGGGAGGGAGAGAGTACCGGGGAGGGAGGGAGAAGGAGGGAGAGGGAGGGAAAGGGGAGAGGGAAAAGGAGAGAGACGGAGGGAGGGAGAAGGAGGGTGGGAGGGAGAGGGAGGGAGGAGGGGAGGGAGACAGAGATGCTTTATGTGGCCATCCAGATGCAATTGTGCATTCTTTCCATGAAGCTTTGCTCTGATGGTTTATGTTTCGATTCCTCATGACGATAGCATATGCATTGTGCAGGGTTGCAGGATTAGGGAGCCGGGAGCCAGTTAAAGGAAGCACAGCTTCTGCTTTTTGTCACCCTTCCAATAAAAGCAAACTTGAGGCGGGAGGTGATTGGGGGGGGGGGGGGGGGGAGACAAATATAGAATTCCAGGCTGAGTTACCTATCCATGGAAGGAGCTGTGCTTAATCAGGAATCCATTGTGCCTTCACTAAAACCGATATTGTTGCATTCACAGCTCAGCGGAGGGCTACATTGTGTGTCGCATTTTATATGGCTTAGGCTTCCCTCTCCTTATCAGAAGAAATCATTTCGGCTGTGAAACAAGCAATTTCCCCCAAATACTCCCAATTAAGATTGCGTGTTCTTCTTTTCTCCCGTGAATTTATGGCTTCGCTGTAGAAGGTTTGCCTTGAATGAAAAGCAAATGGAGTTTCCCAGGAGCTGTAAATCAGCTTGAAAAAAAGAGGGGGCTTCCCTCCCACTCCCTCCTCTTTTGAGACTAGCACATTTCTTAGGGAACTGAGCAACGTTTGTGTTTGCCATCTGATCAGATAATTAGCATCAGTTACAAGGTGATGCTGCATTTGTAAAGGGCAAATGGGCTTCTCCATCAGTAGAACGGAAAAAAAAACGTGTTTAGAAACTGCTTCTCGTGTTTTGCGGTCAAAAGGTCTGCAAGAAATTAGCAATGCAAATGTATTGGAGCTTGCACCCTTACAATAAGAATATAGTTCGTTTCATTTTGGCACATTTCTTTTTAGAAAAGGAAAAAAAATAAGAAATAAGGGCTGTGCATGTGGTATAACATCCATCCAGTATTACAGCACTTGTAACTTTATGTAACTTTTGAAGTGCTGAAAGCCCTTTGCGTGCATTATTTCAACAATCCTTGAATTAATCCTGTGTCTAGTTGAGGATTAAATTAACATCGAAGATGAAAGCGGTCGATACATTTCCTACACATATCGTTACGGTTATATTTCAAATATGGGCAGACTCCTGGTTAAGAATGTCTGGCTTAAGGACAACTCTTACTTGCAAACAGACTTCTATAAAACCTATTATATCAAAAAAAATGAGAGAAGTATAATGGTTCGTAATAACAAATGCACACACTACTTTGTAAGGTAGTGCAGATTCCAGTGTTTGTCACCTGGAGAAAGGAGAATGCTGTTTGCCATTTTAAGTAAGATCCTGTAGGAAGTTATCACCCAGCCCTCTCCCAGAAAAATGAAATATCCTAGGAAATATTGAAAAGGCAGAATATTTCTCTGGATGTGAAAAGAAAGAAACATGTTTTAAAAGACAGAATAGCTGCCTGTAGCTTCTTGCCCATCCCCACTTTGTCAATGGGCCATTAAGAAGGCCAAGCTAGTCCCTTTACATAATAAAGACTTCTCCACTTCAACTCCAGGGGGATGGGATTAAGGCACTTTACCCAACTCACCACGTGGCATCTGAGAACTCAACCAAACCTGGATTCAAAACGCAGCTTAGAGAGTTGTCCCTGCATGGCCCCATGGGATTCTGACAACCAATCAGAATACAAGCTCAAGATCAAAGGCCAGAGAGGGCATAAAACCAGGGACTCAGCATCTCAGTCCTCCCTTCTCTTCTTCTCCACCAACATTGAAGCATGTGATCCACCTTTTCTGTTCAGGGCTCAAGCCATGTGGTCCTGTCCAACAATAAACCATCTTTCCAAGCAGCCTCCATGTCTCCAGTGTCTTTTTCCGCACTTGGAGCCGAACCCAGAAGGACATTTCTTTCATCAATCCTGTGCTGTTGATGCTGTTGAGTGTGTAACTTTGTATTTGGCTTACATTTTTCTCTTATTTACCCTTGTAACCATGCCTCCAGAGAGTAAATGCAATGCAAAACCTAGTTATACACTTAAAAAAGGGGGTGAGGAATGATTATGATTGAAAATGAAGTAAAGTAGAATAAAGCAATAGCATCAATCATTGGAAAAATGTTAGGCTACAGTTGATCAATTTAAAGATAAAGTGAGAATAATGGAGCGTGAGTAAGGCCCTCCCAGAATGAAAGCTGCTATTTTTTTCTCTAAGCAACACAATGGTTTAATCATTGAAACGGAAGGGCTATTGATAATTTGGTTAGGCTGTCAAAATCAGTGTAATGTGCCTATCAGCCTTACTATATTGCACGAAACGGCTCGAAGCCTTTTCAATGATTTTAAAAGCTACACATGCAGCAAGCAGAGGTGATTATGATGAAGGAGTGGGTTTAATTGTGTCAAACCGAGGACAAATGTATATAATATTAGCATGCAAGGTAAAACAGCGAATGTCAATGTAAATGCTGTACATGATTTTCCTGAAATGTTGAAAATTGAGGGAGTTTATTAGCCGGATCAAATATTTAATGTATATGAGACTGGCTTCTTTTGGGAAAAAGAAAGTCTGAAAGGACCTATATTTTGAAAAAAAAAAGGAAAAAAATGCACAAGGACATGTGGGAAGTTATCATCCAGCCCTCTCCCAGAAAAATGAACTATCCTAGGAAATATTGAAAAGGCAGAATATTTCTCTGGATGTGAGGAGAAAGAAACATGTTTTAAAAGACAGAATAGTTGCCTGTAGCTTCCTGCCCATCCCCACTGTTAATGGGCCATTAAGAAGGCCAAGCTAGTCCCTTTTACATAATAAAGACTTCTCCACTGCAGCCCCAGGGGGGATGGGAGTAAAGGCATGATAATATTGGCCCTTTACTCAACTGACCACATGGCATCTGAGAACTCAACTAAACCTGGATTCAAAACAGTTGCCCCTGCATGGCCCCATGGGAGTCTGACAACTAATCAGAATACATTTCTTACACAGGAACAGGAAACAGGGGGGTGGGACTAAACATGTTATCAAAAGCCTAGCAAGCCCCTTCCTCAGCCCTTCTCTTTTTCTCCACCAACTTTGAAGAATGTGATCACCTTTTCTGTTCAGGACTCAAGCCATGTGGCCCTGTCCACCAATAAACCATCTTTCCAAGCAGCCTCCATGTGTCTTTTTCCCCACTTGGAGCTGAACCCAGAAGGACATTTCTTTCATCAGACATAAGGTATTAAAGACATGCTAATGTTATTAGTAGGAGGTAACCTACCTGGGAATTTCAACCTCAAGCCATTGCTTGTGTATCAATCTCTAAATCCAAGAACACTTTGTCCTATCATTATGGCATCTCTTCATGTTGTTTGGAAGGCAAATGCAAAAGTTTGGGTTATAACTGCTATCTTTAAAGATTGTTTCTTGAACCATTTTGTCCCTACTATTGAATGTTATTGCTTGGCCAACGTAATTCTGCAACCAGAGATCCAACCAATTTAGAGGACCTTCGTCCCAATGAAAAGGCCATATTTTTACCCCATAATACCACATCATTATTTCAACCGATGGAGCAGGAAGTCATAGCTTTCTTTTTTATATATAAAATTTTTATTTTTTGAATAAACACAAACAAACACCTTAAAATCATCTTCCATTACAAATTGTAGAAAGTATGTCAATTGGTTACAAAGAACTTTCATTCATCCCTTCCACAGTCATCACATATGATTCATATCAAGTTATATATTTTACATCACATATATTTATATATATTGCTATCATCATACCTCATCCTTCATATGACTATAGTTGTTTTAACGTCCCTTTATAACAAACATTCCAAAATTTAAAACAAAATCACATAGTGGCATTCCCTTATCTATATTTTCAATACCATCCAGCCACATTATACCTTTATAACACATTCAAAATAAAAATTAATTATGTTTAATAACAAAATTTTTCTCTCCCTCCCTCCCTCCTTCCGTCCCTCTCCCTCTCCCTCTTCTCGTGCAAACAGAATCTTCTTGGAGTTATTACGGCATCTGAATTCAAGAAATGAAAATGAAATACATGCTTACAAAGTGAAATTAAATTATTATGTATATATTTAAAGCATCAGAAACACACAAGAACAACATTTTTTAAAAAAAATTAAAACTATCCTTTTATTACTATACTTATTTTTAGGGATTTTTGACCCACCTTTATCCCGATCGTTAGAAGTACCATAGTCAGATAAATGCTGTCTCATAACCAGTGGTGGGTCGCAGGTGGTACGCCCCGGTACTGGTACCGTTCCAGTACGGTGCTCTGGATGGCCCACCCGCCTGCCCGTGCTCCATACCTGTCTTTAAACTCTTTGGTACTTCCGCGCATGTGTACGGCACGTACAGCGCCTGCGCGACGCTCCGCCGAGCAGCTGGAGCATCGCGGAGGCATCACTGGACAGTAAGACACATGCGCGTGCTGCATGCGTTCATGTGGAGGACGCCGGGCCCCATTGCAACAGTACCGGAACCCACCACTGCTCATAACCTAACGTTGCTGGTTCAAAACTCAGCAGGAACATTAAAAAATATGTTATTCTTTCCAAGCAGGAAATTTTGGCAATTTCCAAGGACATAAGATAGAAGAGCTTCACCCCTGCTTCAAACAGCCCATAGTTTACATCAAACATCTGTAGCCCATCTACTGAAACTCAACAACAATCCCTTGGTGAATATGAAGTTCATAGTGTTTCCAGTACATTTATAGTGGTTCTGCTTAAATCTGGCATTGATGAGAAGGAAGAACTCACTAGTTCAGCTAATGGAAGGATTATCTTCTACAGTCTATAGCAGTGATGGCTAATCTTTTTGGGGCCGAGTGCCCAAAGCATGTGAAACCCCAAAATGCAATGAGAGCATCCCTGCACATGGATGTGCGGGTCCCCCACAAGTGCCCCCACTCATGCACATGCGCAGCAGAGACTCAAAGACCAGCTTTCTGGCAGGAGGCACACGCGTATGTGCAGTGAGCTAGACTGGGGCAATGATTGGTGTGCCTGCAGAGAAGGCTGTGTGCCACCTGTGGCATGTGTGCCATAGATTTGCAATCACAGGTCCATAGTGAGGCTGCTGTCTGAGAGATAGGGCTAAATATGCTAGAAGACTCCTGAGTTCACGAAGAAGGAGCGGGGGGTATGGAACTGAACCCAGGCTTTTGAACTCCTCATTAAATGATGGGACCTGAATCAATACGACTTCTCTGTCACCAGCCTCCTACTCAAATGGCTAGATATATCCTCCTCAAAGTCTTCTAGTAGATCAGACATGATAATATAAATTGTTACTGTGGCAGCTGCTTGGCAGAGCCCTTCCAACATTTCAGATGGCAGCGTATATCTTAATGAAAACAGTTTTGTTTCTCATTTTAATTATCCAAAAGAGGCAGAGGCTAAAGGACGTGCTTTCTATTCCCCGTGTTCAGTGGTTGTAGAGAGAGGAAATCTGTGAAAATTCTGGATATCACTAGACTTTCCACTATGGCTCTGCGATGAAAAATCAGTTTTTGATACCAGTCAAAGTTTTAAAGTAACATCAGTGTAATCAAGGTACTATTGGCTTTGTTGTGAACAGAAATTGGACAGCAGCAGCTTTTAAAAGGAGATCTGAAGAAGGGAAGATACAAGTGGACCAGGGGTGGGTTCCTGCCAGTTCCAACTCTTCTATAGAAGAGGTTCCACAAATCTACTGGTTTAGAACCAGTTCCAGTTCCCTCCCCCGGCCCATCCGCACAAGATGAAGAGCGAGAGGAGGAATTCTGGGAGTTGAAGTCCACAAGTCTTAAAGCTGTCAAGTTTGAACACCCCTGGGTTTTTTTTCTGAAGAGTTAGGGGTGCAAGGGTCTTGTAACTTGACAGCTTTAAGACTTGCATACCTCAATGCCAGAGTTTCTGAGCCAACATGACTGGAGGAGGAATTCTGGGAGTTGAAATCCACAAGTCTTAAAGCTGTCATGTTTGAACACCCTGAGGTTCTTTTTTCTAAAGGGTTAGGGGTTGCAAGGGTCTTGTAACTTGACAGCTTTAAGACTTGCATGCTTCAAATGCCAGAGTTCCTGAGCCAACATGACTGGAGGAGGAATTCTGGGAGTTGAAGTCCACAAGTCTTAAAGCTGTCAAGCTTGAACATCCCTGGGGTTTTTTTTTCCTAAATGGTTAGGGATGCAAGGCTCTTATAACTTGACAGCTTTAAGACTTGCATGCTTCAAATGCCGGAGTTTCTGAACCAACATTTTGGTTGCTAAGCAAGAGCGTTGTTAAGTGAGTTTCACTACATTTTACAAGTTGGTCATGCCCACCCAATCACATGACTGCCAAGCCACTCCCACTCAGTCACTTGGCCAGCAAGCCACTCCCACAAAGCAGGCCACTCATACAGAAGAGGTTCTAAAAAATTTTGAAACCCACCACTGAAATGGACCATAGCTATGTCTATGCACCAGTTTAGATAGAAAGGAGATGCTCATAATTCAGCTCCTTTCTTCCCAAACAGACTCCATATTCCATATTTTCTTTTGTAAGCTTTAAAAAGGAAAGTACAGATCCCACATAATAAGAAGGATCAGCTTTCAAGTGAATGCTTCAGGTTACCCGCTTTGCTCACGATAGCTCCTTGTTCTTCCCTCTATGAAACCTTTGAATGAATTTAACTGAAATTTCTTTTCTATTAATCCATCCCATGTTGAGCTTTTTAATGCAGACGGAAGAGCTATGAAAGAGTTTTATAGAGTTGTTTGCTGACAAGGCCGACTATGAAAAATATAGATGATAGAGATGGAGGGATGGAGGGGGGGAGAGAGAGAGAGAGAAAGAGAGAGAGAGAGAGAGTCAGTCAGTCAGACAGTCAGACAGAGACAGGTGTATAGATGCACAAATGGACAGACTGACTGACTGGAAATACAGGGAGATGAAAGAAAAAGGGAGGATTCAGAGTATTATAACTCAGAGTTCCCCAACCTTTCCAGCTTTGTGGACCAGCGGGAATGCGCTTATGCGCACGCCTGCCATTTCCATGGCCCTATTCTGAACGACTCATGGCCACAGCTGAAGGGTTGGGGACCCCTACGATAGGTAATGACAACATTTATTTTTAAAAAAGGAAACTTGTGTTACTGGCAGATACATTTAAATTTACTGGCTGGCACCAGCATTCTGTTGGCTGTTCTTTTCACCTTTTTTCAAAGGTAAACCAATATAAAATGCATTGCAGTAACCCAGTTTGGCGATAATTGGGACCAATGACAGGTTAAGAGACTCTATTCCACTGTTAGAACACAATCTGTCATAAAATACTGAATTCATTGGATACAACCCCCACAATCTGTCTACTAGAAAGTGTACTTTCTAGGTAGCTAGCGGTAGATTTACCAAACCCCTTTCACCTAAACAATTCATTCCTTTCCTTGTCTGGAGCTAAGGATGCAGTAATATTCATTCATTTTAGATTTCTCCTTTCCACGTTTCTTCTCCGTTGTTTAGTCCTTCAACTTTCTTCTGGAAGACTTTAATTATGTGAATTTTTCTAGATAGAATCATTAATCCTTTCCCAATCAGACTACCGTGACAATCAGGACTTGGGAGAACATTCTGGTCGCTATAACTTTCCTGTTGTATCTAAAACAATATTTCTGCTGATCTGGACCAGCACTACGACTCAGACATTGTTGTGCCTTTGTTGGTATCTTCTCTGAATAGTTAATGAAGACTTCTCTGAATGGTTTATGAAGAAGAGAGACCCAAACAAGCAGGCTCGTGATTGGATAATAAGGTCTGGAGTGAAAAGTTCTAGATCCCCTTCACTGCTTGACCAAGAAATTTACTGGGTGGTTTCAGATCAGTGATGGGATTCAGCCAGTTCGCACCTATTCGGGAGAACCGGTTGGTAACTTTCTAAGCAGTTCGGAGAACCATTTTTTTGAAGAAATCTTTTGTTTTTTCCCACTTTACAGGGCTAATCCTGTAAGGAAGGCAGGAAGGAAACATTCTGGTGCTGTTTCTAGCCTAATCTTTATTGCCCTGCTTACAGAAACTGCCTCTCCGGTTAACCCTTATTACCATTGTAACAACTAAGGCGAAGTGCCCATCGACCTGAGTGACATTGACTTGGCCACGCCCTCATGATCACATGACCACTGAGCCCCGCCTACCCAGCTAGTCATTAGGGCAGAGAACTGGTTGGTAAATTATTTGAATCCCACCACTGTTTCAGATCATTGATTTTGTCTCACCAACTCTCTTCACATGGTTATTATGGTGATGATAAAATTGAACTCCTTGTGAAGTGGATTGAGCAGTCATGAAAAAGGAGGTCTACAAAATACATGCAGTGAATAAATAATCATAATTAAATAACAGTACAAGCTAGAGTCGGGTACTAGGGATATGAAATATCTAATGGAATGACTACATAGCAGTGGTGGGTTTCAAAAATTGTTGGAACCCTACTCTGTGGGTGTGTCCTTTGTGGGAGTGGCTTGCCACCCATGTGACTGGATGGGAGTGGCTTGCTGCCCATGTGACCAGATGGGAGTGGCTTGCCGCCCATGTGACCGGATATGAAATTTGGTCGGTCCAAGTAGCTATTCAGAAGTTAGTGGTTAGAAGCAATCGTTAAAGCAAGATATGGAATTAAAACCAGAAATATTTTGTTGGCTATTTGAAAGGGAGTATAATATATATTTAATTTTACACATGTTAGCAGCTGCTGGAATTGTGTTTGCACAACAGTGGAAAAGCAGAGATATGTAAATGAGTAAATATTACAATGTGCAGGAATAAATAAATTGACAATTAAAATCAAGAAGGCTTTGAATACTTTTTCACGTGGGATTGGTTTTAGCAATTGCCAATTAACGGAAACAGAAATTAGAAATCCAAAAGTATGAAAGAAATTATGTAAGGAAAGGTCCCTAAAATGTATAAGGAAATATTACTAGATCATTATTAATGCGTAGATAATTGCGGGACATTACACACCCACCAGTGGTGGCTTTCAAAAATTTTGGAAGGTCTTCTGTAGGTGTGGCCTGCTTTCCGGGTCCACTGGTGGAACCTCTTCTAACCGGTTCGGTAGATTTGACGAACCGGTTCTACCGAATAGGTGTGAACTGGTAGGAACCCACCTCTGCTACATAGGTGTTGTTTGTTTGTTTGTTTCTCTAAGTATTTCATTGCTGTCTTTTCTGTTTTTTTTATTTATTAAAGAACTGCAACTACATTACGTTGGCTTGGGTTTTGCCCCAGCAGTCAAACAGCACAGTGGAGATTCAGAATCTTTCCATATGACCTGCCACTGATCATCATAGATGCTAGAAATACATCTCCATTGATATCTCTAGATTTATATTGAGGATCTTAAGATTCTAACAAGAGTAGACAGCTAAACAGCTATTTTAGCCTATGGGCTGCCTATTACCCATCCTATCTTTTCCGGAAAACATGTGGCATATTTTGCTACAGCAGTAATGCCCTTCCCTGCTTCTAAGTGAAAAGCTGCCTTCAGAGTCAAAGGATTGGTTTCCGTTTAAGGCATAACTCTTGTTAGGAAACCAATTTTTTTGCCAACTGGTTGTATCTAGCTTTTGCTACACAGAAAGACCTGCTTTGGCATAATAATCCACAAATGTATTAAACTCAAGCTCGGTAGAAGCACTGATTTATTTCTAGGTTGTGGTATAACAGAGAGTCTTAAAAAGCCCAGCTTGTAAAGCTTGCATAGCGTTCCCCTATAAAGAGGTTGGATAACAATCTATTATTGTTATGACAGAAAGTCAGTTTTATAACCAAATAAAAAACTCTCGGAATTAAGTTGGGTGAACAAATTGATCGAGATTGACACCTCCTGTCAAAGCTTGGGTATCCCCAGTGACAGTCACTGGCTTCAAAAGACCAATAGATAGGATTGGGAAATTAAAGCCCCTCCCCTTTTACCTGCATGAAGGTTCGAGGTTCATTTTTATTTATATGCCGCCCTATTCCCAGCGGGACTCAGGTCAGTGCACAAACCCAAGGAAGGGAAGGGAAACACAAAAACTACAACAAAAAGTACAGGGCATTTAAAACAACCAACAGCCACACGATTCAAGAGGGGAAGGGAACTCATCGACCCCAGGCATGCCGACACAGCCAGGTTTTAACGGCTTTTCGGAAGGCCTGGAAAGAGGTGAGGGTCTGAATCTCTGCGGGGAGCTCGTTCCAAGGGCCGGAGCCGCCATAGAGAAGGCCCTCCCCCGGGTAGTGGCCAGATGACATGGCTAGTAGACGGAACCCGGAGGAGGCCTAATCTGTGTGATCTAATGGGTCTTTGGGAGGTAAAAGGGGTGGGGCTTTGATCACCTAATCACCAGCCATTTTGAACTCTATGGTCACTGAGGATCTCCCCGATTCAGGGCATCTGTGATGGTGGTGGGGTGAGGGGGGCACCCTGACTCTTTCTTATGTGTATTATGGTTGCCATACGATGCCTCTGCCTCCCCTCTCCTTTTTGGGGGGGTTTCACTAGTCCTATTAGTTTTGAAAGGAACTGGTTATTTATGCATCTGAACTGAATCTATAATCATAATAAAGATTTTATTTATTTAAGCCCAGGTTTTGATCACTTGGGTAAAGCAATTTGGCAAAGCAATTTTTTTTTTTATTCTGGATCAGCTTCAAGGGCATGGGTTCCTTTGACCAGATGATCTCAGTGGAGACTTTGGCACATGGGAATGTATACTATTGAAATGAAATGTTTAGATTACGTCTGTGGTATTGGAAAGCAAATAATTACATTGGCCAGGTCAGCATGGTTTATAGCGTCACCTTTGAGAATACCACCTGGAATCCCTGGGGAGGAATAATCGTTGCCTTGGGACTAGCAACTTCCAGACCAAAGTTGACAAAAGGCGGAGAAAATTAGACAAAAAATTGTTTGTTTTGAGAGTATATACTCCAGAAAAATACCACTAATTCATATTATGCTATACTATGCTTCCATGCCATGCTATTCCAATCATCCTAGCACAATGCCTGGAAAAAGGGTGAGGTCATGAGGGGCATTCCAGATCTCAGTTCCACCACCAAAACCGCGCTCGACTAAACCGCGTCCGACCTAAACCGCGTAGCTGATGTCATCAACAGGGCGACAACAGCGCGGAGACAGAAGCACGCTGTAAACCCTAAACCTAAAATTAACCCCTAAACCTAAACTAACCCCCCTAAACCTAATCTAAACCTAATCCTAAACCTAATCCTAAACCTAACCTTAACCTAACCCTAAACCTAACCCTAAACCTAACCCTTAACCTAACCCTAAACCTAACCCTAACCCTAACCCTTAACCTAACTCTAAACATAACCCTAACCCTTAACCTAACCCTAAACCTAACCCTAACCCTAACCCTAACCCTTACCTAACCCTAACCCTAACCCTAAAGCTAATCCTAACCCTAAACCTTACCTTAAGTTGAATCGGCTTGCTTTGAAAGCACTATTTAAAGCGCCCTTCTTTCTCCGCGCTGGCTGTTGTCGCCCTGTTGATGACGTCAGCGACGTGGTTTAATCGGGCCGCGGTTTAGTCGAGCGCGGTTTTGACGGGTCATGCTAGATCTCAAGGGGATCTCATCCACCAGGACTGGGGGGTGGGGGGGAACCTCACATCTGAAAATTGAAAGAACTTCAGAAAAATACCCAGTTGTATCTGTCCGCCCCGTGCCAACTCAATGAAGCGGCAGACGTGATGAACCGAGGCCTTGAGGCGTTATGGACTGGATGAGGGTTAACAAGCTTGTGCTCAACCAGAAAAGACCGAGTGGCTGTTGTGTTTTCCTCCCAAAGATTCGACCAATATTCCATCACTCAGGCTGGGGGGTCAAATTTTTACACCCCTCAGAGAGGGTTCGCAACTTGGGAGTCCTCCTGGATCCACAGCTATCGTTTGACCACCACCTGACGGCTGTGACCAGGGGGGCATTCGCCCAGGTTCGCCTGGTGCGCAGTTGCGACCC
Organism: Thamnophis elegans; assembly: GCF_009769535.1. Taxonomy (NCBI): domain Eukaryota; kingdom Metazoa; phylum Chordata; class Lepidosauria; order Squamata; family Natricidae; genus Thamnophis; species Thamnophis elegans. The sequence continues at coordinate 9,435,610 of NC_045548.1, forward strand.
TACCTGAATCGGGAGGCACTCACCAACAGTCACTCGGGCCCTTGTGACCTCTAGGCTGGAATACTGCAATGTGCTCTACATGGGGCTGCCCTTGAGGAGCATCCGGCGACTTCAGCTAGTACAGAACGCGGCAGCCGCGCGAGTGATTGTGGGTGCACCTCGGTTCACCCACATAACACCTATCCTCCGCGAGCTGCGTTTGGCTACCTGTCGATCTCCGGATGCGCTTCAAGGTGCTATTAGTCACCCATAAAGCCCTGCATGGTAGTGGATCTGGATACTTGAGAGACCGCCTTCTGCCAATTACCTCCCTGCGACCAATTAGATCTCACAGGTTGGGCCTCCTCCGTATTCCATCGGCCAGCCAGTGTCGGCTGGCAACCACAAGGAGGAAGGCCTTCTCAGTAGTAGCCCTGACCCTTTGGAACGAACTCCCCGTGGAGATTCGTACCCTCGCCACCGTCCAGGCCTTCCGCACAGCCCTTAAGAACTGGCTAGCCCGTCAGGCCTGGGGACAAGGATAGCCGCCCCTCCCGAATGATGAATGTATGTTGCTTATTACTTTTATTATATGTGTCTTCGTCATTGTTTTGTATTCCCCCCTCCCTGATTTTATGTGAGCCGCCCTGAGTCCCCTCAGGGAAAAGGGCGGCCTACAATATTAATAAATAAATAAATAAATAAAATAAAAATAAAAAAAGATTGGAAAGAACTCCGTTTCACCACCAACGCATAAGGCATAGAATGGGGCAAAGCAGGCACAGAAGCAGCTGTAGCAGTTATGGAGAAAGGCTGGGTAGCACCCAAAGATTTCAGCCAGACAAAACAACTCCCTAATAAAATCCTGTTACTAATTAGACTGGCTGACTATATAGGTCAATACTATGCCCCAGTATCTAGCACTGGCAAAACGTTGTATAAACAAGACAGAGGGAGGGGAAAGCCTAATGGGAAGGGTGAAAAGGACAGTGTTTCTCAGGAGGGTTTACAGAAGGCCAAGTCTATCTCTGCAGTGGGGAAAATACAGTCTTTTTTTTAAATGCTATGTCAACCTTACAAGGTAGTCCAGACAAGAAGCACACCCGGAAGTACTAGCTCTCATCTCTTTGTAATGTTACAGTTGAACAAAATTTTGGAAATCTGAAAGTGCATCTCTCCACCTCACTATATTGTCCAAGAAAGTAGAGAAGGTCCCTTCTGAAGTGTTTGCAATACCCCCATAAAAGAGCCGAGGTGGTGCAGTGGTTAGGGTGCAGTACTTGCAGGCCACTTCAGCTGACTGCTATCTGCAGTTCAGCGGTTTCAAATCTCACCGGCCTCAAGGTTGACTCAGCCTTCCATCCTTCCGAGGTGGGTGAAATGAGGACCCCGACTGTGGGGCCGATATGCTGACTCTGTAAACCACTTAGAGAGGGCTGAAAGCCCTATGAAGCGGTGTATAAGTCTAACTGCTGCTGCTGCTGCTGCTACTACTACTACTACTACTAGTAGTAGTAGTAGTAAGTAGTACATTCCTTCTGTGGTCTCAGCTCAGAAGTGGGCTGCACTTATGTTCACAAGCGGTTCGCTGGTGCTGAGTGCGTGTGTATGCGCATGTATTAGCTTCACTCACACGGGCCCCTTTGGAAGTGAAACAGAGCTTCAAAGAAGCAGGAAATCAATTCAGGTAGCTCTGGTGACTAAAGCAGGGGCGGTGCGAAACTCAGCTGGCCAGCAAGGGCGGAGGGAATGAGCCAGAAAGTTAGTTATAAATGGATAGTGTAGCACAAGGGTGGGTGGGCCAGCAATCAAAGCTAAGGATTCGGCCGAACCCATGCGACCACACAGCAGCCCCACCACTGACTCAGCTGCCAAATGGATGACTATTGTCAAGTTTTCAGCTTTGCCTCTTGTCTCCCAAGGTCATTCTCACATACTTTTACAGCTCAGAACATTGTTGGTAACTGTAGTGGTCCAGAGCAGGGTGTCAAATTCGCGGTACTGGTCCCGCGCTGCCCAGTTTAGTAAAAGGGGGGAAACGTCCGATACATCATGTGACGATGCCGTGATGACATGCGTTTGACACCCTGGTCCAGAGTGAGAGGCTTTTAGACTAATCAAATAATTTGGAGACTGCGAATCTGTTTTAAAGCATTGTATCTAAGCCATTTTCCTAAAGGGCATTTGTCATGTAATACATGAAGATACTTTAGTTTGTGTCGAAGTCACAAGAATGACAGAAACTAGAGCTTAGCCTCAGAAAAATCAGCAAACAAATTAAATATTCTACGTAAAAGAAAGCAAAATAGCAGATGCAAACCGGGTAAATTACCATATTTTCCAGCATATAAAACAACTTTTTAACCCCCAAAATCGGGGGTCATCTTATACGCCGGGTATAAGGAAGGCCATACCAAAAAACCAAAAGAAAAGAAAAAGCAACGCCAGCAAGCAAAAAGCACGCTGCCACCAGTGCAGACGCCGGCCTTTCAATAGTTAACCTCGGCGCTCCTCGCTTGGGCACGCGGATGAATGAGTGCTGGGATGGCTTAGTAAGGTCTGGCTGGTGGTCTGGAAGAGGAAGGTGCTGAGCTCAACTACGAAAGCCCAGCAGCATGGAGGGCCTTCAGCCAACTCGCGGGCGCCTGAAATTAGGGGGGTGACTTATACACCCCGTCGCTTATACGTCAGAATATACGGCAGGTTAAAAAAATCTCAATATGCTAATTGTTTAAAAACTTGCCTAAAATGCATGATTCTGTTTGGTTCTAGAAGTTTCAAAGTCAAGAAGATCAGATTGACTGAAATAGATCCATAAGAGCCGACGGGTGGGCGCAGTGGTTAGAGTGCAGTATTGCAGGCCACTTCAGCTGACTGCTATCTGCAGTTAGGCGGTTCAAATCTCACCGGCTCAAGGTTGACTCAGCCTTCCATCCTTCCGAGGTGGGTGAAATGAGGACCCAGACTGTGGGGGCAATTATGCTGACTCTGTAAACCGCTTAGAGAGGGCTGAAAGCCCTATGAAGCGGTATATAAGTCTAACTGCTATTGCTAACTGCTATTGCTAATATATTTGGTGGGGATGGGGGGGACTATGGAAATTCATCCCACATAGCAATTTGTCCCTAAATTTAAAAAGCAAAGTCTCTTTTGGGTCCAGCTTCCCAGATGACTTTACAGGCATCTTTATGTAATATAGTCTTCTTTGCCATAATATGAAAGTGTTTATCTTTTATCTTTTTTTCAGGATTTTCTTTTACTTCTCAATGTAGTAACCTAAACCCTGGAATTTGTTACTTCCTCCTCTTCCAAGTACTTAACCAGGTTAGACTTCACTTGAGTTTTCAAGATCTTGAGTTTTCAAGTGCTGATTTTAGCTTAGTGGAAAGATGCATTATCCATTGTGCTAAGAGGGTCAGCCTTAAAGGGTGCCTAGAGAGTAATATTCTCTACTTACATTTCAAGCTAGAATTATAGAGGCAGTAAAACTAGTGACAATGTGGAGAAGACTTCCTCAGAGGCCCTGTCATGGAGAGTAGATTTTGAAAGGCGCAAAGAGGAGAGGTATGTCTTCATGAATGGGAAATGTGTGTATGTGATTGAGTGGAGAAGGATTGAAGATTTGATTTGTGTGGCTGCTCTCTGGACAGCAAACAACAAATTAAAATGATAGTAAAGACAAGAACAAAACCACCATGCCTTGAACGTAGTTACAGCTGTGAGAGAAAATAATGTCACTACGGGGGACATAGGTGTATCTTTATAGAAAAGAGGAATAAAGTGTGGATATAGATAGTCTTCAATTTACAACCATAATTGAGCCCAAATTTTTATTGCTAAGCGAGACACTTGTTAAGTGAGTTTTGCCCCACTTTACACAGCTGTTCAGCGAATCATGCTCTTGTTAAGTTTAGTAATACAGTTGTTAAGTGAATCTGGCTTCCTCGTTGACTTTGCTTGCCAGAAGGTTACAAAAGCTGATTTATTTAGATTTTAGATTTAGATTTGTTTTATTTATATGCCGCCCTTTTCCGGGAGGGACTCAGGGCGGTGAACAACTCAAAGGGGAAAAAAGGGAACATTGAACACAATACAAGTAGTTAAAATAGCCAAGAATCACACAACCACACAGGTCGAGAGGGGAGGGGAATCATCAACCCCAGGCCGGCCGGCAAAGCCAGGTCTTGACGGCTTTTCGGAAGGCCTGGAGAGAGGTGAGGGTCCAAATCTCTGCGGGGAGTTCGTCCAGAGGGCCGGAGCTGCCACAGAGAAGGCCCTCCCCTGGGTAGTAGCCAGGTGGCATTGGCTGGTAGATGGAACACGGAGGAGGCCTAATCTGTGTGATCTAATGGGTCTTTGGGAGGTAATTGGCAGCAGGCGGTCTCTCAAGTATCATAAGACCTTGCAATTGTCATTATATGAGTCAGTTACCAAGCATCTGAATTTTGATCACATGACCGTGGGAATGCTGCCAAGGTTGTAAGTCTGAAAAATAGTTATACGTCACTTGGTTTAGTGCCGTTGTAACTTTGAATCAGTGGTGGGATTCAGCCAGTTTGCACCTATTGGGAGAAGAAGCGGTTGGTAACTTTCTAAACCAGAGGTAGTCAACCTGGTCCCTACTGCCCACTAGTGGGTGTTCCAGCTTTCATGGTGGGTGGTAGGGGTTTGCTGTAACTCTGCTTTATAAATTTTATAAAGTAAAGTTACTTCTCTACTTTATAAATCACCATTACTGTGGAACCGGTGGGCGCTTAGAAAATTTTACTACTAACAGAGATACAAAAGCAGGTATAAAAAGGCTGACTACCCCTGTTCTAAACAGTTCAGAGAACCGGTTGATGAAAGAAATCTCATTTTGTGTTTTTCCCCACTTTACAGGGCTAATCCTGTAAGGAAGGCAGGAAGGAAACATTCTGGTGTTGTTTCTAGCCTAATCTTTATTGACCTGCTTACAGAAACTGCCTCTCCGGTTAACCCTTATTACATTGTAACAGCTAAGACGAAGTGCCCATCGACGTGAGTGATGTTGAGTTGGCCACGCCCACCCAGTCACATGACCACCGAGCCCCACCTACCCATCTGGTCATTAGGGCAGAGAACCAGTTGTTAAATTATTTGAATCCCACCACTGCTTTGAATGGTCGCTAAATGAACTGTGGTAAGTCAAGACTCCCTGTATAAAGGGAAAAAGTCTGGTCTTTCTCAAAAAAGGACAAAAATCATGCTCTTCAAATGCCACCCTGTGATTGTGTGCATTGCGATTGTGAGACCACTGATATACTTCTACTGTCTCGCTCTGTCCTATAATTCCATCAATCCAATTAGGGGGAAAGAATTTGCTGAAATCATAACTGTTCATGGGACTTATTAGAATGCTTCCTTAAGGAGTGGTGCGGTGGCCTAGAGGTGGAGCTCTCACCTCACACTCAGGAGGCTGTGAGTTCGATCCTAGATAGCGGCAGATATTCTCTCTCTGGGAACAATGAGAATATATCTGCTGAACAAAACTGCATTGGTGACAGGAAGGGCATCCGGCCATTCAACACTCTGCTAGCTCCCTTCAGTTGCCCAGACTCACCCTGGCAAGGGATATGGGTCTTTAAAAGACGATGAAGATGAATGGGGATTATGGGGTTGCTAAAAGTTGAATGGGATGCAGTGGCTCAGTGGCTAAGACACTGAGCGTGTCGATCAGAAAGGTTGACAGTTCGGCTTCGAATCCCTAGTGCAGCGTAAGAGAGTGAGCTCCCATTACTTGTCCGGCTTCTGCCAACCTAGCAGTTCGAAAGCACGTTAAAAATGCAAGTAAAAAATAGGAACCACCTTTGGTGGGAAGGTAACAGTGTTCCATGCGCCTTCGGTGTTTAGTCATGCCAGCCACATGATCACGGAGATATCTTTGGACAACGCTGGCTCTTCGGGTTTGAAATAGAAGGGCAAAGTCACAAGCTGGATCTAGTACCATAGTGTACAGAAAGGGTTTGAAGCTTCTTTGCTGATGGGTTAATCATTTGGAAAACAAGAGCCGAGGTGGCGCAATGGTTAGGGTGCAGTACTGCAGGCCACTTCAGCTGACTGTTATCTGCAGCTCAGCGGTTCTAATCTCACCGGCTCAAGGTTGACTCAGCCTTCCATCCTTCCGAGGTGGGTGAAATGAGGACCCAGACTGTGGGGCCGATATGCTGACTCTGTAAACAATTTAGAGAGGGCTGAAAGCCATATGAAGCGGTATATAAGTCTAACTGCTATTGCTATTGCTAAAACAGATCTTCCACTTCCACTCACGACACCCTGATTGAAAAACATTTTCCCGAACTACCAGATACATGCGTGCAAAGACATATGGAACATGTATGGGTTCGTTCTCTTCCTTGTTCAGTGACGTTGAAATTTATCTGTTTCTCTTTTCTGCAGGAATGATAATTCAAGGAGTATTGACGCTATGGAGGCAGTGCACCCAATCGCCAACAATTTGGATAAAATAGAAAAAGCATTCCAATGATTCGCTACTGCTGGCTTGGCTTTAACAGCGATTGGCTGAAAACACCTAGTGATTCCACACTAGTAATATACACACCTCACTAGATTAAGGGTTGGAGATCAGCAGGTCAATCTGGAGGAACCATGGGGTTGTTTCATGTGAGTTGTGAATAATTAGCACAGGGGGGAATTGACAATTACATCCTTGTAAAGGGAAAGGATCACAAAGAGTAAGCAAGGTGACCTTGAGGGGGTTATGCAGAAGTTGTTGCCTAGGCAAAAAGACCAGATCAGCTGTTGAAAGAAATGTCCTTCTGGGTTCAGCTCCCAAGTGGGGAAGAAGACACTGGAGACATGGAGGCTGCTTGGAAAGATGGTTTATTGGTGACAGGACCACATGGCTTGAACCCTGTACAGAAAAGGTGATCACATGCTTCAATGTTGGTGGAGAAGAAGAGGAAGGGTGAAGGAGGGGCTTGCTAGGCTTTTTATACCCTGTTTAGTCCACCTCTCTGTTTCCTGTTCCTGTGTAAGAAATGTATTCTGATTGGTTGTCAGACTCCCATGGTGCCATGCTACTCTCTAGGCTGTGATGAGTTCTCAGATGCCTTGTGGTCAGTTGAGTATATTATCATGCCTTTCTGTAGCTGCTGGTGAAGTCTTTATTATGTAAAGTGGGCTAGCCTGGCCAACTCAATGGCCCATTAACTGGAGATGGGCAGGAAGCTATAGGCAGCTATTCTGTCTTTTTAAAACATGTTCTTTCTTTTCACATCCAGAGAAATATTCTGCCTTTTCAATATTTCCTAGGATATTCATTTTTCTAGGAGAGGGCTGGATGATAACTTCCCACACAGCCAGATAACATCTGGAAGCAGCTCATGCAGACACCTCCCTAATTCTATAAGAGGAGGAGGCGGGTACTACACAATCAGTAATGCAGGATTAGTATAGTTAGTATAGTTAATCTCAATAAGAATAACTTTAGTCTTTTGGTGGAGTTGATTTCCTATTGTCAGCTGCTGATGGGGCTTAAAGGTACACTTAACCACACCACTTAACAATAGTTAACTTAGTAACAGTTTGAAGTTACAGTGGCACTGAAAAAAGTGATTTATGACCATTTTTCACACTTATGACCGTTGGTACTGATATGTAAGGAAGAAGATTGGTTAAGCATAGTATTTGGGGGGAACTGTAGATTAAATCAAATCAAATCCTAAAATCCAATTTTAACATCAGCAAGAGATTGTGCAACTAAAACATAATTATTGTTTGTAAGTATTGCAGTAAAATATACATACGCATACATTTCTGCTATTGGATCTGGCATGTTGATACGAATTGTTACAAGTTTAACTCGTGTAGTAAAAGGAAATGCAGCATAGACATAAGGAAGGATTAATGTTTTGAGTAAAGGAATAGAAAACTGTGTTGTAACAATTACAAATAGCATAATTATGCATTGTATACATCATAATGACAAGATGAAAGTTGTATATTTAAACGTTTTAAGCTATTATACACTCTCCATGGCCTGTGAAATTATAATTCAGGTTATTAAAGAGAAATTTACCTTGTTTGGTCTAATTGCCTACCATTGCTATTGTAGTAATATAAATATATACTTCCATACGTATACATGCTTATTTAAAACATTTATACCATACTCTTCAGTCATAAAGCATATAAAGTTCATATTTTATTTATGGTTTGAAGCAGAAAAACAATGATTAAGTGTCCCCAAGTCATACAAATTTCAAAATACCCTGAGTGTATATGCAAAAGCAACGATTCCTCATGTGTTTTAAAACAGCTGACTGGGAAAATGTTTTGAAATTATCCTATTATCTCCAGTTTTTTTTTCTTTTTAATAATGTAGAGCATGAATTACATTGTGCAAGAACAGGTTAATCTCCTATTACAGTATTAACAAACCACTTATCAGGGCTGTGTTGTTAGAGATGCAACCAGATAACTCAGCTGGTAATTGTGAACTATGATACTTCCTCATTTGCAATATATGTTAATGTTCGTACTTGCTGTACAGTAAGTGTTCTTATTTTTATTTTTATAGGGTTTGCCACCCAGACGGCTATAAAAATGAATTAAATAAATGAAGCATTAGAATTTATATTTGTAAGTGGCTTATAACTGTTCTGTAGGAAGTTAGCACCCACCCCTCTCCTAGGAAAATGAGATGTTTTAGGAAATATTAAAAGGGCAGAATATTTCCCCTAAATATTCAGAAACTCAGCCCCCCCCCCCACCTTTATCAATGATCCATTAATAGCAATAGCAGTTAGACATATACCACTTCATAGGGCTTTCAGCCCTCTCTAAGCGGTTTATAGAGTCAGCATATTACCTCCAATAGACCGATCAGATCCCACAGATTAGGCCTCCTCCGAATTCCATCCGCCGGCCAATGCCGACTGGCGACTACCCGGAGGAGAGCCTTCTCTGTGGCTGCTCCGACCCTCTGGAACGAGCTCCCCGTGGAGATTCGAACCCTCACCACCCTCCAGGCCTTCTGCAAAGCCCTTAAAACCTGGCTGTTCTGACAGGCCTGGGGCTAAAGCGTTTTTGCCCCCCTTCTCGAATGGTATGGTTGTTGTGTGTTTTTAAATTTTTGTATTGCTATGTCTCGTCTTTTTTTTTTATTCCCTTGTCTGTACCCCCTTCCCGGATTGAATTGTGAGCCGCCCTGAGTCCCGGCATACAAATGTAATAAATAAATCAATCAATCAACAACAATAATCCGGGTCCTCATTTTACCCACCTCGGAAGGATGGAAGGCTGAGTCAACCTTGAGTCGGTGAGATTTGAACCGCCGAACTGCAGATAGCAGTCAGCTGAAGTGGCCTGCAGTTACTGCACTCTAACCACTGCGCCACCTCAGGCTCTTAAGGCCTGGGCCAGTCTATTCTACATAAAAAAAGATCTACCTCCTTCAGACAAAGCCATAGTAGGAATTGCCCAAAGCCCCTTCTTTACATCATCACCCAGCAAGGCTCAACCAAGCTTGGATTTAAAATACAACCTACAAAGTTACCCTTCATGGCCCAATGGGAGTCTGACAACCAATGAGAACACAAACTCAAATTCAAAGCCCAACAGAGGGCATAAAACCCAGGCACCCTCAGCATCTCTTCCCTTTTTGGCCTTGACCTCAAACCATGTGATCCAGAGGTGGTATTCAGCAGGTTCTGACCAGTTCTGCAGAACCGGTAGCATAACTTTTGTGTAATTCAGAGAACTGGTAAATAACCACCTCTGACTGGCCCCACCCCCATTTATTCCCTGCCTCCCGAGTCCCAGCTGATCGGGTGGAATAGCAATAGCAATAGCAGTAGACTTATATACCGCTTCATAGGGCTTTCAGCCCTCTCTAAGCGGTTTACAGAGAGTCAGCATATTGCCCCCAACAATCTGGGTCCTCATTTTACCCACCTCGGAAGGATGGAAGGCTGAGTCAACCCTGAGCCGGTGAGATTTGAACCGCTGAACTGCTGATCTAGCAGTAGCCTCCAGTGCTGCATTTAACCACTGCGCCACCTTGGCTCTTAAATGGGGATTTTGCAGTAACCTTCCCTGGGAGTGGGGAGGGAATGGAGATTTTACAGGATCCTTCCCCTGCCACACCCATCAAGCCATTCCATGCTCACCAAGCCACGCCCACAGAACCGGTATTAAAAAACTTTGAATCCCACGACTGATGTGATCCTGTCCACCATTAAACCATCTTCCCAAGCAGTCTCCATATTTCCACTGTCTTTTTCCCCACTTGGAACTGAACACAAATCGACATTTCTTCTAACAATTCCATTTGGGAAGGAAGCTTTTACATGCACGCTCTTAACTTGGAGACAAGAAATGGAATGTTTGCATTTTCAATGATAGTCCTATATTGCTTGGCAGTTGACATCTGAACAAAGAAAGTAGATTCTTTGCGTCTTACTCAGTGGTGAGTTCCTACCGGTTTGGCCTGGTTCAGCCGAACCGGTAGAGGTTTGGCGGCCTGGGTCACTGGAACCGGCAGCAACCCAAGCCTGCCATGCCCCTGAACTGGTTCCCCAGGTGGCCCCAGTGGCCGCCATCTTGTTTTTAATTGCACTGCGCATGCACACATAGCGTGCATCAAGAGAAAAGCGCGCACATGAGCGAACCGGTAGTAGTGCCTTTGGAACCACTGGTGGGTTGTAGACGGTACGCCCCGATACAGGTGTATCGGTGCCTGTCCGGAGTACCGGGTACTGTTCCAGTACGGTGCTGCGGAGGGCCTGCCTGCCACCCGAGCTCCTTACCTGTATTTGAGCTCTTCGTCGCTTTCGCGCACACGCACGGAGCACACGGCACTTGTGCGACACTCCAACAAGCAGCTGGAGCGTCGCAGATGCTTGCGGAGGAATCGGAAGAGGTAAGGACGCATGCGCATGCTGCGTGTGTGTTCATGTGGTGGACGCCGGGCCCCATTGCAACCATACTGGTTGCAACGGGATCCGGAACCACCACTGGCCGGAATCTACCTCTGGTCTTACTTATAGTTAAAAGGTCTCATTTTTTAGCATTGGAAAGATAAACATATGGTCCCACTAGTACGTTCTTAAGGCTGCTGCTCCTTTCTGAAGCCGTAAAAAAAGAGAGGTGGAGTTCCTGTAATGAACAGCCTAGTGGTGGGTTCCGGATCCTGTTCCAACCGATAGGGTTGAAACGGGCGCGGCGTCACCCACATGTCTACAACACCTCCACAAGCCTCCATGATGTTCCAGCTGCTCGGCGGAGCGTCACCCAGTCACTGTACGCACCATGCGTGTGCGTGGAAGCGTCGAAGGCTTAAAGGATAGGTTAGGAGCTCAGGCGGACAGGCGGGCCCTCCGGAGCACCGTACTGGAACAGTACCTGACGCTCTTGGCAGGCTCCGGTACGACCATACTGGGGCGCACCGCCTGCAACCCACCACTGGAACAGCCCAACAAAATAGCTCTAGGTTTATGCAAACTCCAAAACATTTCTTCCAAAGTTTCATTTCATGTTTCAAACCCTACCCCCCTATGGTAGTTTATTGTTCTGATGTTTTACTCTCTGCTTTTAAAAGCTCCCCAGCTCCCTGTGAAAGCTTTTAGAAGATATTAATACATGAACTTACAGCAGCCTGTCTATTTACTGATGAACAAATAATAAAAGATTCCCCAAGAAGAGAAACTGCATTACTTATTTTGGTCCCTAGGTGGCAGCAAGCCAAGACAGTTCTATATTGCAGAGTTAAAACTTGTCTCAATCTTGCATCCACTTTAATTCTTGGCTTGATAAATAGGATGCCATTGTTGGAGTTTCTGATGATCGCTTGTTTATCTTGTCTTACGAGGCCTGTTGCAGTTTTCTAATAAGCGCTAGATTTATCTTGCCTGCAAACTGTTTTAGTGGATTCTAAAAAGGATTGATTGTATTATGGTAATGACTTCCTGTTGGAAATATATTTCTTTTCTAACATTGTCTGGATGATGGAGAATTTATAATATTAGATTTTATCTCTATTTGTTAATTTGAAACAAGTACAATTTGATAAATTATGTTACCATTTTTTTATTTCCATTTTTTTAATTGTGGGAAAAACATAGTATTATTTTGGAGTATATAGACATAATTTAGAAATGAGTCAAATTATCTACTAAAAATGGCAATATTAATGTCATCAGTTTTTATTGTTTCATGTTGAATAAAGCTCCTGCTGGGAAAAACATAGCAGCATAAATAAAGAAATAACAACAATAGTTTTTGTGATAAATAGATCTCAGTTAAATTTTGCATCATTTTGTATCACAGCAATTAGAAGTTTCAATAATCTGTATATTTTTCCTATTTTTCAACTTTTTTTTTCATCAAGATTGCAAGAAACTGTAGAACAGATTAAAGTTCTCCATAATAAAGAATATAAGGCTGAGATATATGATCTCAGATGGAAATTAACAGAAAAAGAGAGATGTCATAATACCGTGTCACATCTTTAGCTTCTGCCAAGGGATTGCATCTATAACACCTAAAATTTCAAACAAAAACAATTGGTTTGTTTCACAAATACAAAAAAAACAAGCATAATTTACATACCTTTAAAAATAAAGGAGGAAAGTCACAGTAAATATGCTTACTTGATTTTTAGCTAGTTAGCTGGAAGTATATTTCAGAAATAAAATAAAAAATACAGATGTTGTATTAAGTTTTCAGATGCAGGAAATTCGCATTTCCTAAATCCATCCAGGATTTTATTGAAAACCTTAAATTTTCTGAAATATAATCTTGACATTCTTCGAGGAACACCGCATATGCGCTTCATATTTTAAAATGAATAGAATAAAAGCATTAGCTTTCGTTTTTTAATCTACTTGTCGTTTGGGATATCATTTTATCTTATCTTGGAATTTAGCCCGCTGCCTAGAGGTACAACAACAGGTTTGTAGCCTATCTGGGTTCAAGTTTAGTTGTAATTATACTTTGGGTTTAGCCAATATTAACCAAGCAGATCATGCTTTTAATCCAGTGCCCTTTCATTATTACAAAAGCTCAAATCTGTAGCTAGGGCTGCTGCATATACTACACAGCTCTCGAATAAAATACAACTTGGATTATATTTGGAGCTTTGTATCCAAGCCCAGAGTGATAACTGCATTGTTTCCTTCTTTCCTTTCTGGTAATTATTAATACCACAAAAGTATAAAAGAGCATCCTGCTAGAGGCAATGGTTTGAAGTAGAACTGTTGAGGATTTCAATGGAAAGTTGATTTATTTCAAGGGATTATGAGAGCTGGCACCTCGCCACAGGCAGAGCCCTTGACCTAGAAGCAAGGAACAGTTACAAAGCTATTCGTGTACATAACTGAACAGAACAGTAATATTGTGCTGAGAGTAACCTGAATTCTTTCTCCAAGGGCCAATGAAAGGAACAAGCGTTGCTGCTTAGTAGGACACTAGCCACCGTATCCAAGGCTCTTTGCTTTCTTTACATCTTACCCAGCAGGGCTGCAAGAAGCAATTCTTTATGACAAAGGGCATTTTGTAATTATTTTCTAAAAAATGGTTGAAAATTCATTTCAAAGGCCACTTATATAATCGAACCTGGAGACACAATTCATGCAGTGTTCCAACGGGCTAAAGAAAAAAACTCGCCGGCCACAAAGGCCCACGGGGGGAATTCTGCATGAAGGCATGAAATCTAATTTTGCCTTCTCCTTTTTTCAGGCTTGAGTTGTAATTATAAAGACTTCACATCTCCCTGGTGACATCAGATCATTAACAAAAAGTGAATCAGGGAAGGAATGGGCTTGTAGCAAAGATTCCCTCCCCCTTTTTATTTTTTTTTCTATCAAAGAGAGTACAATCTACCCAGAGGTGGGTTCCTACCAGTTCGCACCTATTCGGTAGAACCGGTTCGTCAAATCTACCGAACTGGTTAGAAGAGGTTCCACCAGTGGACCCAGAAAGCAGGCCACACTTACAGAAGAGGTTCCAAAATTTTTTGAAACCCACCACTGGATAGAGGGAATGAGAGACAGACACAGAGACAGAGGGAGAGAGGAGAGAGATACACACACAGAGACAGACACAGAAAGAGAATCACATAGAGGGAAGGAGGGAGGGAGGGAGGGAGGGAGGGGAGGGAGGGAGGGAGGGAGGGAGAGAGAGGCAAGAGCCACACACATACACACACACAAACAGACTCCACAGAGAGAGAAAGAGAAGGAAGAAAGAAAGAAAGAAAGAAAGAAAGAAAGAAAAGAAAGAAAGAAAGAAAGAAAGAAGAAAAAAAAGAAGAAAGAAAAAAGAGAGAGATGAAAGAAAAAAGAAAAAAGGGACAGAGAGACAAAAGGAAGGAAGGAAAGAGAGAGAGAGAGAGAGAGAGAAACACATGGCCGGCAAGCCACTCCCACCAGGTCACATGGCCGGCAAGCCACTCCCACAAAGGAGGCCACACCCACAGAGTAGGTTCCAAAAATTCTTGAAACCCACCACTGAATCTACCACTCCAGCTTATTAATTTTCATGGCTATTTTGGTAAACATTGCCTCAGGATTCAAATAACCTGCAGTGCTGACAAAGAGCATACAGAAAAACACCAAAGGATGTTATCTCAGCAAAAACATATTGTTTAGTATATTTACTACAGGTTTGCACTGTTATCAAATATGCCGCAGTATTTCTATTTTCTTTCATAATAGTTTTTCAAACTTCTTTAAGATTGACAGGAGTCTCTTTTTTTTTCTTCCTCTGGGAAGACCCTTCACAAAGTTTAGATTTTATATTCATTGGCAAAATCGTGACAGCCGCTTTATCTCTTTAATTTCATCTTTTGAAAGGAAGCGTAGAGTTAGGGCACAGTGCTTTCTCTCACAACACCCAGGGTTTTAGTGTTACCCCATTTACTGCTACAAAAATGAGTATCCGCTCAGCCCCTTGGAGCAATGACGGAATTCAAAAATTCTTACTACTGGTTCTGTGGGCATGGCTTGGTGGGCGTGGCATGGCTTGGTGGGCGTGGCATGGCTTGGTGGGCGTGGCATGGCTTGGTGGGCGTGGCGTGGCTTGGTGGGCGTGGCATGACTTGGTGGGCATGGCTTGGTGGGCATGGCAGGGGAAGGACACTGTAAAATCTCCATTCCCTCCCTACTCCGGGGGAAGGTTATTGCAACATTCCCATTCCCTCCCGATCAGCTGGGACTCGGGAGGCAGAAAATAGATGAGGGCGGGGCCAGTCCGCTACAGGTTCTCCAGAACTGGTCAGAACCTGCTGAATACCACCTCTGCCTTGAAGGCTACCTGTCATGCTTCTTTGTTTCTAACCCTTATTCTCTTTCCTTTTTTTGGAGTGGTTGGGAGACGACTCCAAAGCTATAGATTTGTATCTATAAAAGCAACTGTGGGAAATCTTTCGTGCTGCTGTATGCCAGAGCCGAAACTATCTTCTCCTGCTCCATCATGAAAATAAAATATGTTGCCAGAAGGGACAAATCATCAATCACCTGGAAGAGCATTGCTTGGGTGAGCAAATCTCAAGAGATTTAGTAAAAATCAAGATAGAGCAAGCCTCCATAGCTTGTTTAGTCATCTCTTTCTGGCTGATTGGAGATTTGGGCTAATTGATTCCCAGCCCCACCAATATGTTGCTCAAAATAACCATGCAGATGTGAGTCACCAAGGAGTGTAAGATGAAGGTCCTGCTTGCTTCTCAAAGGGACAACCTTCATATGGCACAGAAGCTGGGAGTTCTTAGTCCTTCCTGCCTTTCTAGTACCTAGTGAAGGAATGGGAAGAAAAAAAGAATACATTGCTTCTGTAGAAAGTTAGCACCCAGCCCTCTCCTAGAAGAATGAAATATTTTGAGAAATATGAAAAATGCCGAATATTATAGTTCCCTGGATGAGAAATTGAGAAACATGTTTTTAGAGGGAGAAAGCAGCCCCCACCTTTCTTGAGAGCCCTCAGCAGATACCTACAAAACAAAAGAGATCCAGCTCCAGGGTGATGGATGGGATTAAGACATGACCCTTCAGGATATAATGGGATTAACCCACTACCATCTAGCAACAGAGCTCACCACATTGCACAATCTCCTAATGACATTGGCTCACCCTCCAAACTTCAACCAAACCTAGCTCAGACAACCTACAGAGCCAGCTATGACCCCTACAACAGCCAATAGAATACATGTTCTTGCACAGGAACAGGAAGTTCAAGTTCAAAGCCCAAGAGAAGGTATAAATACTCCCTCACTCTCAACCCCATGTGGTCAGCTTGCCAGAACCCATGTGGCTCTGCTTCATCCTTAAACCAACTTTCAAATCAGCCCCATGTTTCCAGTACTTTTCTCCCATCTTGGAACTGGACCTGAATATTTCTTCCAACCCTTCTTACTGTTTCTTCTTCGATCGCCTTTTGTTATTCCATGGCTTTTTCCTGAAAAGAAAATACGATTTTGCTAAATGCAGTTTTTCAATTGTCCATTAAAAAAAAAAATTCTTTAGTGTCATATGTGCTGAATCTGTGATCAGCATCTGCCAACAGCCCAGGGATATGGAACAGATAAGTGTGAGTTGAAGAGGCAGGCAGACAGACCTGCAGCTGGGAAAACACCATTTTTGAGGTCAGATAATTCATGAAATGGAGATAATAGCTTACTGAGAAATTCTTAAAGTGACAGGTTCAGTCCATCTTCACAACTATCTCCAGATGCTTGAACTATGACATCTTATTTTTTCTTTCTGATTCAGTGCAATAATTAAGAGACTGAGTTACAAAATAAGAATTCTGTGGATTAAATCTTAAGTGTTGCAAGGATCTCGCTCCTTGATCTGTTCTCTTTTTTTGCACATCTGTACCTACAGAGGGTTATATCAGCTTACTTTATGAGTTTTCTGTAAGCTTTACATAGTCTAGACTCCGGAGCAATAGACAAATGCTAAATATTATTATCACCATGAGACTCACTCAACAGATGCTTGTGATTTATGTTGGGCCTTTAGTTTTATGTATACAGACAGATGTACATGTGGATTCAATTACTTTCAAGCTAAGTTAAAATCTTTCCAAGTTAGCTAAGGCAGTGTGTGATTTTAAATACTGTGAGTATTAATGTTTAATCAGTGTAAACAACCATATAACTAACCATCACATAGATATGAAAAAAGGGAAAATATTGTGCTGATCAGAGCACATCAGCTGATAGTGGAAAAAGTAACAGATGTACATTCTGTCTGTATTTTGTGAATCATCCTTCTGTACTTCCTGACTTACTGACAATGTCTGAGCATTGTAACGTCACAAGTTCCAAAAACGTTGGTTTACGAGCATTGAAATCCAGAGATTTTTGGACATGCTTCTGTACAGACTTCCGTGAAACAGAAAATAACAAAAGATTTTCTGAGAGACAAGTAGAAAATATACCATTAAAAATCAGAAGAGGACTTGTACACTGAAATCACTCTAAAGGGAGATAATAGAGGAGCAATTTTTTAACATTCTAGTTTTGCAAACTGTGAAGTTGTCCTTTTTTGGCATACAAATTCTTAATTTTAAGACAGCTATACCAGGATATTGTTTGTTTTTGATATGCTGTATGTATGTATTTGAATACAGGTAGTCCTTGACTTACAACTGTTCATTTAATGCCAGTTCAAAGTTACAACGGGACTGAAAAAAATTATGACCATTTTTCACACTTATGACTGCGGCCGCATCCCCATGGCCACGTGATCAAAATCCAGATGCTTGGCAACTGGTTCATATTATATGATGGTTGCAACCTTCTGACCAACAAAGTCAATGGGGAAGCCAGACTCACTTAACAACCATGTTACTAATTTCACAACTGCAAGTGATTCACTTAGCAAATGTGGCACTGACAATGGTGGGAAATGTATTAGAAAATAATGCTGATCTTTGACCATAATAAAGGTTTGATTTGATGTATTATGAAGAAACACTATATCATCAGGCATCCTTCTTTTCCGCAAATAAAGACAATATTCAGGTGGTTGTGTTAGGATGAAGTGGGGCCAGTTTATTATAAATAAATGTAATGTGTTTCATCTATAAAGTAGAATAGAATAGACTAACAGAGTTGGAAGGGACCTTGGAGGACTTCTAGTCCAACCCCCTGCCTAGACAGGAAACCCTATACCATTTCAGACAAATGGATATCCAGTCTCTTCTTAAAAACCTCCAGTGTTGGAGCATTCACAACTTCTGGAGGCAACTTCTGTTCCACTGATTAATTGTTCTAACTGTCAGGAAATTTCTCCTCGGTTCTAAGTTGCTTCCCTCCTTGATTAGTTTCCACCCATTGCTTCTTGTCCTACCCTCAGGTACTTTGGAGAACAGCTTGACTCCCTCTTCTTTCGGGCAGCCCCTGAGATATTGGAACACTGCTATCATGTCTCCCCTAGTCCTCCTTTTCACTAAACTAGACATACCCAGTTCCTGAAACTGCAAGTAAAGGTAAAGGAGTCGTCGTAGGCTTTATTTTGCTAGTTGTAGAGAACTTTAGGGGGCGGTGCTTATCTCTGTTTTGTAAGCCATTGAGTCAGCACTTTCTGAAGACAATTCCATGGAAAACGTGGGCATCATGACATCATGCTGTAGAACAGAGCATACAGTGAAACACAGAATGCTGTTTGCTTCCCACCAAAGTGGTACCTATCTATACCTTCACCTTTTTTAAAAAAAAGGACCTATATATCCGCTGATAAGGATAAGAGCCTGTGGCCTAATGGCTAAGATGTTTGCCTAGTATGTAATATAGCCCAGGTTCAAATCCCAGTAAGGGTATGGCTAGCTGATGAGAGCTAAATAGCTTGAAATAGATCTATACTAGTCTCCCTTTATTTATTTATCAGCACAAATACAACATATATATATATATATATATATATATATATATATATATATATATATATATATGTGTGTGTGTGTGTGTGTGTGTGTGTGTGTGTGTGTGTGTATATGTATATATGTATATATGTATATATGTATATATGTATATATACATATACATATACATACACATACACATACACATACACAAACAATATATATATATATATATTGTTTGGGGTCAATAAGGGATGGAATTTCCAGCAATGGGAGCTGTGACCCATTTGTTGAGGAAGTGAACTAAGAGGGAGACCGAACTCCAAATCCGTATTTAGCCATGGAACTGCATAAGGTATCTGTGGGTCAGTCACTCTTAACCCAAATTATTTCACATGGTAGTTCTGGTGTGGTAACTTTGGAAGTGATATACTCTTAAGGGGGGGCAGAGAGAGAGAGGGATGGAGGGAGAGGGGGGAGAGATCACATACACCCACAGAGATTTCAGAGATCAGTTGGGGACGTTTTCTGCAAAGAAATGTAGGAAGTTAGCACCCACTCTCTCCTAGAAAATGAAATATTTTAGGAAATATTAAAGTCAATATTTGTCAATGAGCCATTAAGGCCTGGGTCAGTCTGTTCTACATAACAAAGATCTCTCCCCTTCAGCTCCAGGGTGATGAGATTAAGGCATGATAGTATTAGCCCTTTACCCATCTCACCACAGGGCACCTGAGAAGATTACATCATCACCGAGCAAGTCAAGTAAGCCTGGGAGACAGTCTACAGAGTTGCCCCTGCATGACTACATGGGAGTCTGACAACCAATCAGAATGCAAGCTCAAGTTCAAAGCCCAGAGGGGGCATAAAACCAGAGACTTTCAGCAACTCTGCCCTTTTCTTCTTCTTCAACATCTTTGAGGCATGTCATCCCTCTTTTCCCCAGGACCTCAAACCATGTGGTTCTCCTGTCCACCATTAAAACCATCTTTCCAAGCAGCCTCCATGTTTCCAGGGTCTTTTTCCCCACTTGGAGCTGAACCCAGAAGGACGTTTCTTCCAACAGAAAAGAGGTGTTGATGAAGAAGGAACAATAATGTCTATTCTTGGATAGCAGTAAAACTGAGAGTTTGGGACTATAGCAGAAGTATAAGGAATTAAATCAATGTTTCCCTTCCCCACATAAAATAAACTACTCATTCAATGAAGGAGCTAGCTAACAAATTCCATTCAGCATAAAAAATATAAGGGACAATAAAGTGTAGACAATAAGGATTCATCTCAACTTCCCTGATTTCACCCCTTCCAGAAAATATCGAGAGAGCCAACAAGCTACAAGTTAAGGCAGATTTATTTGCTTCTAAATCAATTCCTTCCCACTGTTTTATATAAGCAATGGATACCAACTCCCACCCACCTTCCTTCTTTATATTATAGCTTTTCATAGTACATTTAAGATCAAATAAATATTTTGGCACTGGAGATTCATGAAGAAATGAAGGTGGAGCAGATCCATCTCCTTTGTCCTGGGAAAATGAAAATCTGTTCCAATTTTTTTTTATTTCAAGATTCTAGCTTCAGTTGAAGCCAATGTACAGCAGGATATTGATGAAAGAAATTTCTTTCTGGGTTCAGCTCCAAGTGGGGAAAAAGACACTGGAGACATGGAGGCTGCTTGGAAAGATGGTTTATTGGTGGACAGGACCACATGGCTTGAGCCCTGAACAGAAAAGGGGATCACATGTTTCAATGTTGGTGGAGAAGAAGAGAAGGGCTGAGGGAGGGGCTTGCTAGGCTTTTTATAACCTGTTCAGTCCCACCTCTCTGTTTCCTGTTCCTGTGTAAGAAATGTATTCTGATTGGTTGTCAGACTCCCATAGGGCCATGCAGGGGCAACTCTCTAGGCTGCGTTTTGAATCCAGATTTGGTTGAGTTCTCAGATGCCATGTGGTCAGTTGAGTAAAGGGCCAATATTATCATGCTTTAATCCCATTTCCCTGGAGCTGAAAGGGAGAACTCTTTATTATGTAAAGGGACTAGCTTGGCCTTCTTAATGGCCCATTAACAAAGTGGGGATGGGCAGGAAGCTACAGGCAGCTATTCTGTCTTTTAAAACATGTTTCTTTCTTTTCACATCCAGAGAAATATTCTGCCTTTTCAATATTTCCTAGGATATTTCATTTTTCTGGGAGAGGGCTGGGTGATAACTTCCTACACTCCTTTGGGCACAACTCTGATGAAAGCTGTTATGGAAAGCAGTAAAAACACTAATTACCTTTTATAGTTCCAGTTGTTCTTTCATTTAGCTATTCACTCCTTTCCTCCCTGCCTTTTGAAGTCAGTGGGCCTGAGGTTATTGTGAGGTGCATAACTATCTTAATTTCCTCTTAGAGTTAATCCAGGGCTTCAGATAAATTTAGTTGGCAATGCCTCCTGGCTAGCAGAATGTTGAACTTTGATTCCCTTTCTTCCTTGAGAAATTTGTGCAGTGTAGACAGAATCCATGGATTGGTCCTGTTCTTTCTTTGTTGGTCCTTTTTCACTAAGGAACAATATTTAGCTGTCTTTGGTCAACATCATTATTGATTTCTGCTGCAAAGTGCCAACTTCTGATCTGATTTGCCAGACACCTTTGCTGCCTCTGTCACCAATCATATTTTCCTTCCTGTCAGTTCCTTAGCCCGCTTCAATTTTCCCTCATTCCCATGCATAAGAAACTGCATGCTTGAATACCTTATTTGTTCTCTTCTAGTTTTTTTTTTATCTCAGGCTACATGTACTTCCTCCAGGCATGTCTTGATATGTCTGGGAGATTATGTGAAAGGATGGCAGACAGTATTTGCCTGCTCCATTCTATCATGCTATATTTCAACAAATACAGAACTGTTTGGCTCATATTCAATATGCTGCAATAATCTAAAATAAGTATGACAAAGATTATTCCCTCCCTCCCTGCTCTTTCATTTCTTTTGAATGAAATACTAGCCCAAGTTCACAAATATACTCTCTCTCTTAAAAGTCATTATTGAAATTTTATTTCAGGGATGAGGAGAGTAAATATACACATTTGAATGCTTAAATATGAAGGCTATGCAAACTGTAGTTCTGTTTTTTATTTTTACATTTGCAAGCAGAAGTACTATTTGGGAACAGTGCTATTAATAATTGTTTAGACATTTCTCAGGGCAGGTCTAGTTAGTAGAAAATCTCCATTGCAAGTTTTGCTGCACACAGATCCTTCTCCCCCCCCCCCCCAAAAAAAAATTCTTCAATTTCCAATCAAATATTAGGTTATTTTTTTAAAAAAAATTGAATATATTTTATATAGTAAATAAATTACTATTTTAATGCTGAAATTGGCCCAGATAGCAACTACTTTTGTGAACTGAATAATTAATTAACAGTAAAAATATAAATTTCTATTTTATTCTCAGGTCTATCTTTCCAAGTAAAATGAGATTTGCCCCACAAATTGCCTCTGCAACATCCATATCAGAGGTGGGTTCCTACCAGTTCGCACCTATTCGGTAGAACCGGTTCGTCAAATCTACCGAACCGGTTAGAAGAGGTTCCACCAGTGGATCCAGAAAGCAGGCCACACCTACAGAAGAGGTTGCAAAAATTTTTGAAACCCACCACTGGCAAGGATCTTGTAACTTGACAGCTTTAAGACTTGCATGCTTCAATGCCAGAGTTTCTGAATAGCTACTTGGACCGACCTAAGTACGAATTCATAATTTCATATCCAGTCACATGGGCAGCAAGCCACTCCCATCTGGTCACATGGGTGGCAAGCCACTCCCACAAAGGAGGCCACACCCACAGAGTAAGTTCCAACAATTTTTGAAACCCACCACTCATCCATATGTTCATTCTCTTGTTATTTTAAAATAGTACTAACTTTGATGGTTTCCTTTGGCCTAAGTTCACATTGTGTAGCATTTTGCTTTCCCATTAGCTTGAATGCAGTTTGGTCTAATGCCTTTACAGTCCATGGTCCATGTCATTGCTATTTACCAGCTTAGTCCTTTTATTCTGAAAACTCTAAGCCCTTTTGTTTGTCCAACTTTTCTCATGAGTTCTGTTTCTGCAATCATTTGTTTCTCTCCATTTGGTTTACAAACACTCCTGGCTGATGTCCTCTTTCTGTATAATCACTTTCTACTTGAGGAAGGATTGTTTGTAATTTACAGTTAAGCTAGCATACTGCCATTTTACCCTGTCAAAAAGCATCTGTTACAATTGCTGTCTCTTTGCATGTACAAAATTAAAATAACCCACACCGACAACATTAGTGGCCAATGTTAACCAGCCTGCTCAAAAGCTAATTAGATTCTATGTACGTTTACAGAACTGTGCATATGGGTAAAGTTAATTTTTTTGTCTGGTTTTTAATATATAACTACTAATTCAGTACCTTTGGAATGCCCAAGCTGATTATAAAATAGGCTGACATGCTAAAATTGACACTGTTCAAAATGTTGTAGGGCCAGTCACAATTTAAAAATGCCTCCAGAATATGTACATAGAAGGAAGTATTCTCAAAAGCCTCCTATAGTAGGAAAATTGTTTATTAAAAATATTCATTTTTATTTTTTAGATTTTTTTTCAATTCCAACTTTATTACTTTATAAGTAACTCAAGGTGGTGAAGTGATAATACTTCTTCATCCTCCTATTTTTCCCCAAACACTATGAGGTAGGTTGGGCTAAGAGAGAATGACTGGCCCAAGATCCAGTGGTGGGATTCAGCCAGTTCGCACCTATTTGGAAGAACCGGTTGGTAACTTTCTAAGCAGTTCGGAGAACTGATTGTTGAAGAAATCTTTTGTTTTTTCCCCATTTTATAGGGCTAATCCTGAAAGGAAGGCAGGAAGGAAACATTCTGGTATAGTTTCTAGCCTACTCTTCATTGCCCTGCTTACAGAAACTGCCTCTCCGATTAACCCTTATTACATTGTAATAGTTAAGGCGAAGCGTCCATCGACCTGAGTGACGTTGAGTTGGCCACACCCACCCAGTCACAAGACCATCAAGCCACGCCTACCTAGCTGGTCATTAGGGCAGAAGACCGGTTGTTAAATTATTTGACTCCCACCACTGCCAAGATCCTACACTTGCAAAGCTCAGACACTTAAGAACATACACAAAGATATAGAATCATTGTTAGGGAAAATGGAAATGAATTAAATCATTATATAAGACAGAAGCCATTACACACATTAACAATTAATCTATATTAGTCTGTATGTTTCTTTTAAATGGAAAAGAAAAAGGGAAAAAATAATTCTTGTGGCACGTATTTCAAGCTTACCTCAAACTTGCATTAACTGAATCCACATTGCTTTTGACATATTACAAAAAAAGATAATTAATATTTTATTGAAATAAATTGTAATTTAGTTCTAGGTCCCAAGCAAGGAAGTACAGATTCCTTTATTTTTGCATTCCCGCCCCCCCCACTCGCTCATTTGGTCTTTCCAGATTTTTCCTAGTAGACGTTCAGGCATGTAGAATGTTTATTCTGGAAGGTGCTGCTTGGCAATGCCGTCGAAATCATTTTGCTGATTTTGTTTGTTTTTACATTTCTGTATGTTTAAATTGTATGTTAAACCATCACTTCTTAGAAGGTATATCGTTCAAAAATGCACCCTCCCCCCCCCATCTTTCTGTCTCATTTTAACATTCACAAATAGCAAGTTCCAGACTAAAAAGCATTTGTTTGAGCCCCCTGGGAATATATCCAAGTAGACACATATGGGTGCCTTTTTGGTTTCTGCAATTTTTATTTATGTCTATTTCTATTTTTAAATTGCTCATAAGAATCACACAGGCATCTGTTGTAAGTATACCTGCTTTTTATTATTTGTATAATATGTTAAATGTGAGAAGGGTTCTATTTTCATTGAGATTAACGTCACAGATACTTACAGTTTAATTTCAGGTTTTGCTGAGAAGCAAAACTCTAAGAAATTCAGTGGGACTTACACTCAGGTTAACAGATTAACAGAATTGGAAGGGACCTTGTAGATCATCTAGTTCAACCCCCCCTCCCTGCCCAAGCAGGAGACTCTACACCATTTCTGACAGATGGCAGTCCAGTCTCTTCTTGAAAGCTTCCAGTGATGAAGCTCCCACAACTTTTGAAGGCAACTTCTGTTCCATTGGCTGATTGTTCTCACTGTCAGAATATTACTCCTTATTTCTAGGTTAAATCTCTTCTTGATCAGTTTCCATCTGTTATTACTTGTCTGGCCTTCAAGTAGTTTTGAAAATAGCTTGACCCTCTCCTCTCTGTGGCAGACCCTCAAATATTAGAACACTGCTATCATGTCTCCCTTGGTCCTTCTCTTCACTAGACTAGCCACTTCCAATTCCTGTAACTGTTCTTCATATGATTTAGTCTCCAGTCCCCTCATCCTCTTGGTTGCTCTTCCCTGCACTCTTTCTAGGGTCTCAACATCTTTTTTATAGTGTGGTGATCAAAACTGGATGCAGTATTCAAGGTCTGGTCTTACTAAGCCTTTGTAGAGTGATATTAGTACGTCACTTGATCTTGATTGTAAAATTTACCTTGATAGGTAAAAGAACGTGGAACTGAAGCTTTAGACATTTTCATTGCACTGAATGCTGATCAGATCCAATGAATTGCTTGCAAGCATGAATTGCTGTAGATCTAATGCACTAAAGTAATGCGCAGTTTTGATACATGGCTTTAAGATGATCTATTACAGTGATGGCGAACCTATGGCACGCGTGTCACAGGTGGCATGCGGAGCCATTTGTCAGGGCATGCAAGGCGCTGCCCTGTCAGCTGGCCAGCGCGCATACATGTGCTGGCTAGCTGAGTTTACCCTTTGTAAAGCCATTTTTCGCCCTCCCCAGACTCCAGGGGCTTTATAGGAGCCTGGGGAGGGCGAAAAGAGCCCCCCTGTCCCTCCCGGAGGCCCTCCAGAGGCTTCATGAGCTTCCATGAAGCCTCTGGAGTGCAGAAAACCAGCCCTATGGGCAAACCGGAAGTTCAGGAACAGACTTCCGGTTTGCTTGAAGGGTTGTTTTTACTGCTCTGGAGGCTTCAGGGAAGCCTCCTGAAGGTCCCTGAACCCTCCGGAGTGCTCAAAATGATACTCCAAGCAAACCGGAAGTGACTTCCGGTTTGCTCAGAGAGTCGTTTTGACTGCTCCAGAGACTTCAGGGAAGCCTCCTGAAGGTCCCTGAAGCCTCCGGAAGGCTTCTGGGGGGGCAGGGGGCTGTTTTTTGCCCTCCCCAGTCTCCTATAAAGCCTCTGGAGCCTGGAGAGGGTGAAAAAAGCATGCAAAAAATGGGGGTGAGCACCTGTAGTGCGTGCATGCACACTGGGGGGATCATGCATTGCATTATGGGTGTGGCACGCCCACACACAACCCCCCCGTGCGCTCTCCCCACTTATGACACGCGAGTCAAAAAAGGTTCGCCATCGCTGATCTATTATCATAATACTGGGAAAGGGTTTTCTAGAAGGAATAGTTACAAAGAAAGCAAGTCAGTGTAAGTCAGGGGTCAGCAACCCGCGGCTCTGGAGCTGCATGTGGCTCTTTCATCCCTCTGCTGTGGCTCCCTGTCGCCGGTCAGTGCCACAATTTTGAGAGAAGCTTCTAATTGGGAGTGTGGGAAGCACAGCACGCCAGAAGGAAGACTCTATGGCAAGGGGCAGGTTTTCCGGTCAACTCCACAATTGATAGGGCTTTCGGTTAGGACGGGTAGAGGAAAAAGGATGCCGTGCTAGGAGGAGGCTCTATGTTGGGGGAACTGGACTTCTGGTTGGATCTAGAATTGAATGGGGGGGGGCGTCTGGTTAGGACCTTTGTGGCTCTTTGAGTGTTTAAGCTTGCCGACCCCTGGTGTAAGTGCTGCTGTGATCTGCTAGTACATACCATCACCTACAATATTCCTTTTAATCCTGCCTGGATAGCCTGTGGGGTTATTTTGCAGAGGATGATTTGAATCAGCTCTTCAAGATAAGGAAGGTCAAGAAACAGGAATTCCAGCAATGCTCTTGAACGTCATAGGTTAGAATAAAAGAATCTAGAAAGCTTGTCAAAGTTTCTCTCCACCCTAGCTTATATCCAGCTAAATCCAGGTAGAGTTACTATGAGTTTCTTTCTCCTGTTTCCCTCTTTCTCAGGACTGAATATAGGTAGCCCTCCATTTACAATCACAATTGAGCCCAAAATTTCTGTTGCTAAGCAAGACAGAGTTTCAACCTGTCTCGGTACACAGAATCACTGCAGTTGTTAAGTTAGTGACATGATCATTAACTGAATCTGATGACTTTGCTTCTCAGAAAGTCACAAAAGGTGATCACGTGAGCCTGGGACACTGCAACTGTCATAAATATGAACCAGTTTTCAAGCATCCAAATCTTGATCTCATCACCATGGGGATGCTGCAACATTCCTAAGTGTGAAAGCGATTGTGGGTGCACCTCGGTACACCCACGTTACACCTATCCTCCGCGAGCTGCACTGGTTACCGATCAGTCTCTGGATACTCTTCAAGGTGCTAGTCGTAATTTATAAAGCCCTTCATGGTATTGGATCTGGGTACTTGAGAGACCGTCTGCTGCCAATTACCTCCCACAGACCCATTAGATCTCACAGGGTTGGCCTCCTCCGGGTTCCATCTACCAGCCAATGCCACCTGGCTATTACCCGGGGGAGGGCCTTCTCTGTGGCAACTCCGGCCCTCTGGAATGAACTCCCCGCAGGGATTCGGACCCTCACCTCTCTCCAGGCCTTCCGAAAAGCCGTCAAAACCTGGCTTTGCCGGCAGGCCTGGGGGTGATGAGTTCCCTCCCCTCTCAACATGTATGGTTGTGCGACTGTTGTCTACTTTTATTATTTGTATTTTGTCTTTTATGTTCCCCCTTTTTTCCCCCTTGAATTGTTCGCCACCTTGAGTCCTCCCGGAGAAGGGCGGCATACAAATAATAAAATACGAATACGAATACGAATACGAAAACAGTCATAAATCATTTTTTCAGAGCCATTGTAAACTTTGAATGGTCACTCAGCGAATGGTTAAAAGTCAAGGACTTTCTGTATTCTTTTCTGAAAGTTCCCCTTTAGGAATTGCTCATTCCTTCTCATACTAGGAATTCTCATTTAACATTTTGAACTTTTTGGAATCTTATATTTTAAAATATTTATATAAACCTAGAAACTTGTACGTTCTTAAATGCAAGCATAGCCAAATATAATTTTGCATAGTTTTGGCTAGTGTACCAATTGTATCCATTCTAATATAAAATGGTCTTGGTTATTTTTCATTACTCTTATTTTATTACTCTTTTTAACTTCATACTCATATAAATGCTATCATTCATTGATTCCCTTCCTGTGGCCTTCCTGGACCACTGCTGGTCCATAATTATATTGCATACGGTCCATGTACACTAGTGGCCCAATATTTTTTTTTTAAAGCCAGATCTCAAGAGTTGTTATGGTCTCACAGAACTATGTTCTCTTCACATTAACTTTAATTAGTGCAATTCTTAAAGCATTAGTATATCTTCTTGTACTGGGTATTGGGTTGATTTAAGTAGTATTGGGTTAATTTAAGTAGTAAATAGTATTGTGTTGATTTAAGGATCACAGAAGGATATAGCATACCATTTAGCATTTTCAGGTTTATATACCACTCCAGAGTGCTTTACAGTCCTCTGTTGTAGCCCAGCAGGTGCCGTTAGAGCTGCCACCAGATTCCGACAGCGAGGGGCCCTCTGAGTCGGCTCTGGAGGATATGGAGGACCCTGGACAGGGTTCCAACTCCGAGCAGGGGGCAGAGAGGCTGGTTAGCCACCAGGAGGCACCTGAGACTTGGACCAGTGGGGAGGAGACAAGGGAGAGTGAGTTGTTCCTGGATGCGCGCCATCGAAGAGCTACTAGGCGTCAGGAACAATTATGCAATTACAGGAGGTAATTGCGCTCAGCTGGTGGTCATTAGGCTCCTCTCCAGACTATAAAAAGCTACTTGTGCACACGCCCCTCTTTGCCGAAGTCAACACAGAATCGAATTTCGAAGAACTTTGTATGAGCTTGGCAGGCTGGATTGCTGCCAAGCCTTATCTGTGTTTATTGCTGCCCAAGTTTGTCTGTGCTGGGCTGCTGCCAAGGACCTGCTTGTCTGTTAATTAAATGCTGTAATTTATCTCTGGCTCGGAGTGTGCTTTGGTGTGGAACGAGGGGGGTCAGAAAAGTCCTCTATAAGCAGTTTACAGAGTCAGCATAGTGCCCTCAACAATCTGGGTCCTCATGTTATCAACCTTGGAAGGATGGATGGCTGAGTCAACCATGAACCCCGTCAAGATCGAACTCCATGCTGTGGACAGAGTGTGCCTGCAATACTGTATTCTAACCACTGTGCCCCAAGGATATTGCTTTCATTGCTTACCCTTCTTAATCATTTTTAACACACAGTTACGGAGATAATGTTCATTCCTTAAGGCATCTGCTACATATAGGAGATTTGTGTCTTTATTGACTCACTTTGAATTATAAAGTGTATTGTTCTGCTTTTAGGTGAAGTCCCTTAAACACATAGTACCTTGGCTAGGTAAGGGAAGCTAAGGTTGGGTTTAATTTCTGCTTCAGCAGTAAATGGAGAATGTTGAATGCTCCTTAGCTAACAACTAATATAGTTCGGCAACGATGCCTTCATCCATATAGCAAACGTTTCCCTCTTTGTAATTCCAAAACATTTTCAAAATTATTTTGTGCATTTGGATTTTTCATAATGAGAAGCAGTGTATAAATACAACGAATAAATTGTTTTTTTTGTTCAGAAAGCAATTCATACTTGAGTTTATTAAGAATACTTAGATACCATCTGTTTCCAATAGTGATTCATTTGTTTCCAATCTGTGAATAAGGCCTCGAATGTAATCTCTTCTCCACACTATTTACCATACTTCAGTTCCTCAGATTTTCTTTCTAAAGATGCCAGTCCGTATTTTCCCTGTCTGCACCTTCCATAGTGAAAACAGGCACAAAGAATATATTCAGCCTCCCTGCAATCACCTTGTCTCTTTTAATACCCCTTTTTTATTCAATAATCTCAACGTCTCCTTAACCAATTTCTTGCTTCTGGTTTATTTTTAGGCTTTTAATTGTGGGTATTCATATGATTAACGATATGCATTAGGATTGTACTTCATCTTGGCACAAATTGTAACTCTGAGACAAAAATGCAGCTTTTGGGGATGGTTTACGGAAAATGCAGCTTTTGGGGGTGATTCTGAGTTGAGGCTGGAAAGGCATTTCTCATTTTTCTCTGCTTCAGATCCTCTCTGGAGTTCCACTCAATTATGTCCCCGAGGAGCTCAGAAAGGGATTTGTAGTTCTTTTTTTATTCTTCCTTATGTAATGCCTTGATTTGGGGGTGGGGGGTGGGGGAGGGAGGAACTGTATTGGATTCTGGGATTAACAGATCTGTCCTCAAACTTAATTGTCCTTGTAATGTGTCATTCAGACTCAGGCCGTTTAGCTACATTGTAAGGTTGTAATTGTGGGAACAGAGACTAATGAATATTCACTGTCACACTGTAGTCACACTATTTTGACATCAGGCATCTCTTGTGTGTACGTATGTGTAGTGGCACTCTGTAAGTGTCACCTAATAAGATCACACCAGAGGTGGGCTCCTACCAGTTTGCACCTATTCGGTAGAATTGGTTCGTCAAATCTACCGAACCGGTTAGAAGAGGTTCCACCAGTGGACCCGGAAAGCAGGCCACATCTACAGAAGAGATTCCAAAATTTTTTGAAACCCACCACTGGTCCTTGGATATGATTATTCTACACTATCATGCTCATATTTATAAAACTCAGTGCCTCTGTGAAAGGTAAGGATGACTTCTGCGTTTGTGGTGCAATCAGAACATTGCGTGTGTTGAAGTTGTTTTAACGCAAACCAAAGATGCCTTTTAAAAAACAAGTTTACATCATATTCTTATGAATGCCAGTGCTGTGTGTGAGGTAATTTAAGGTGGTTCTGACAAGTGTCGTCAGCATCTTCATATCCGGTCACATGGGCGGCAAGCCCCTCCCATCCGATCACGTGGGCGGCAAGCCATTCCCACAAAGGAGGCCACACCCACAGAGTAGGTTCGAACAATTTTTGAAACCCACCACTGGATCACACGTAGAGTACTGCATCCAGTTTTGGTCACCGCACTATAAAAAAGATGTTGAGACTCTGGAGAAAGTGCAGAGAAGAGCAACCAGGATGATCAGGGCACTGGAGACTAAAACATATGAAGAATGGTTACAGAAACTTTGCATGCCTAGGCTAGTGAAGGACCAGGGGAGACACGAGAGCAGTCTTCCAATATTTGAGGGGCTGCCACAAAGAGGAGTGGGTCAAGCTATTTTCCAAAGCACCTGAAGGCCAGACAAGGAATAATGCATGGAAACTGACCAAGGAGTGATTCAATTTCTTACCATCCATAAAGCCCTTCATGGTAGTGGATCTGAGTACTTGAGAGACCGCCTCCTGCCAATTACCTCCCTTCGACCTATTAGATCGCACAGATTGGGCCTCCTCCGAGTTCCATCCGCCAGTCAGTGCCGACTGGCGACTACGCGGAGGAGAGCCTTCTCAGTAGCAGCTCCGACCCTTTGGAACGATCTCCCTGTGGAGATTCGCACCCTCACCACCGTCCAGACCTTCCGCACAGCCCTTAAGACCTGGCTATCCCGTCAGGCCTGGGGATAAAGATTTTAATCCGCCCCACCCGAATGTTGAATGAATGTTGTGTTTTATTATTTTATTTCTATTTTTACTCACGTATTGTCTTATGTTTTGTCTTGCACTCTCCCTCCTATGAATTGTAAGCCGCCCTGAGTCCCCTTAGGGAAAAGGGCGGCCTATAAATAATAAATAAAATCTAAAAAAAATATATCTAAATTTAGAAATAAGGAGGAACTTTTTGACAGGGAGAACAATCAACCAATGGAACAGAAGTTGCCTTTGGAAGTTGTGGGGGCTTCATCACTTGAGACTTTCTAGAAGAGATTGGACTGCCATTTGTCAGAAGTGGTATAGGGTCTCCTGCTTAGAGTAGGACTAGATGACGTATAAAATCTATTCCAACTCTTAATCTGATAATTTAATCTGTTGCAAGCATTCAATTGATTCCTTTTCCTCATTTCCATTCCTGTTCTGACTCGACCCTTATCATCTCTCTCCCTCTCTCTCATTCATCTATCTGTCCGTCCGTCCGTCGATCCATCCATCCATCATCTCTATCTGTACAACTTTTCATTCCTCTCCTTTTCCTTCTCATGCCTTCCCAAGTTAAAAAAAATTCTCACCAAGTCACATTAGTTGCCAATATCCTTAATAAAGTGGGGGAGAGAAGAAAAGGAGGGGAGGTTAAGGAGTGCATATTAGGATACTCTGAAGACTGGCTAATTCATTTTCATTTTATAGATCAGTAATCTGG
The DNA here is from genome assembly GCF_009769535.1 of Thamnophis elegans. NCBI lineage: Eukaryota > Metazoa > Chordata > Lepidosauria > Squamata > Natricidae > Thamnophis > Thamnophis elegans. Next base: position 9,467,914 of record NC_045548.1, read on the forward strand.
ACTTAGTATGGGGGTCTGATTCAAAGGAGCTTTGAATGTATCACTTTTCAAACTGATTTCTAAAAATTATTCGATTATTCAGCCTCTGCTGTTTCCACTTATTATGCTTAATAATGAAGCACCTGTAGTTATTATGAAGATTCATCTTGAATATTGCTAATTGAATCCTACACTGATTTGAACAGAATGATGGCTAATTTGTCCATACCTAATAAGGGGGAATATGATACCCAAAACTTTAATGATATGGCTAGAGATAATTTTCCCTCTCTCTGACTTCAAGGTTCCTTTTTTAGGCTGGGATCATCCATTAAAATTAAATACATGGACATTCAAGGCAGATAAAAGATATACTGCACAGTTAAATTGGAATTTGGCGCCATTAGGTATAAGGAAGAACATCAGTTTAGTCAGTTTTAACAGGAGATATGGTAACTTCATGCAGGGCCAAGTTATCTATTGCTACCAATCTTGATAGCAATAGCAATAGCAGTTAGACTTATATACCGCTTCATAGGGCTTTCAGCCCTCTCTAAGCGGTCTGCAGAGTCAGCATATTGCCCCCACAGTCTGGGTCCTCATTTCACCCACCTCGGAAGGATGGAAGGCTGAGTCAACCTTGAGCCGGTGAGATTAGAACCGCTGAACTGCAGATAACAGTCAGCTGAAGTGGCCTGCAGTACTGCACCCTAACCACTGCGCCACCTCGGCTCTTATACTGATATTGATGGCTGATTGCTAGATAAATAACAGCAAGTAGGGACCAGTATTAGACAGGACCTACCATTAGTTCTCACTTAATGATGGTAACTGAGACTGGAATTTCTGTCACTAAAAGATGCAGTCTGAAAGTGCGCTATCATGTGACCATGCCACCTTAGTGACAGCTGTTCCAGGTTACTATTGTTAAGTGAGACTTTCACATTACATTAATGTGACTTCTGAATTCCCTCTGGCTTTCCCATTGACGTTGCTTATTGGAAGCCAGCACAGAAGGATGCAAATCATAATCACGTGACTGCAGGGCACTGTGATGGTTTGAACTTTGAAGACCAGTTATGAATACCATCTGTTCAGCGCTGTCACAAGATTGCTGAACAAGCAGTTATTAAACAAGGATCATCTGTGCAGGTAGAATTCAACTTACCATCACAATTGAGCCCAAAATTTCTGTTGCTAAGCAAGACAATTGTTAAGTGAGTTTTGCCCCCCATTTTATAACCATTCATGGCACAGTTGTTAAGTGAATCCCTGCAGTTGTTAAGTTAATAACTTAATCACTGCAGTTGTTAAGTGAAACTGCCTTTCCCATTGACTTTGCTAGTTAGAAGGTAGCAAAAGACGATCATATGACCGTCATAATATGAGTCAGACACTACAACCCATCATAATATGAGTCAGTTACAAAGCATCTGAATTTTGATCATGTGACCACAGGGATGCTGGAAAGGTCATAAGTATGAAAACTGTCATCAGCCACTTTTTTCAGAGCTGTTGTAACTTTAACCAGTCACTAAATGAACTGATGTAAGTTGAGGACTAGCTGTGTTATGTTCCTTTCCATATATTCCTGATCACGTCTGACTGGCCACTGTATAATACAAATTATGGATTAAGTGCCCCAATGGCCAGATCCAGAAGGGTTTTTCTTCTGGATGTTCCACATGTATTTATTTAGCAGATATATTATTGATCAAATCTGTAAGGCTTCCCCACGTCATAATGATTGTGGAAAGCCTAAAAAAGAAATACATATAAATGAAATGTATTAAAACTCTACCCTTTTCCAATGATTTCAGCAATGCTTATATATCTCATTAAATCAAGGGTTAATTTATTCCAGGTTGGTTTCTCTCTGGTTGATCCAATGATTAACTGTAAACATTCTGCATCCATTTATTACGGGGACTTGATCAAACAAAAAATACTCTAAAGCTTTTCTAAACATCTCTGGAATGTACTTGCTGCAGAGCCGAGGAGCTTAACAGATTTATTAGCTTTTAAAAGTGGCTCTTGACATATCTTTTTGAGCAGGCTTCTTTATCATTAATTCTACTTGCTTTACTTGCTTTTATTAGTTTGAATTCCTATCCCACCCCCCACTCCTAATATTTTAAGTTTGTTTTAGGGAAACTGCTGAAAAATTCCAGGAGCTGATAATATACCAAGTTAAATGCAACAAAACAAATAATCACAAGCAATCAAATTTTCAGCTCGTGTGATTAAATATTTACTAAAATTGATTTATTTCAAAGTGTTGATCGAGTATTGATCCTAGCCTGTTGTATTTGCTACTTTAAATTCCATCTTGTGCCTGTCTAGTGTTTAGACAGTTTGTAATCTGTTTCCCAAGTCCATTCTGTTAGGTAATAACACATGATGTGAAAAAGAAAACGTTCTTCTTATTACAGCACATCTGGGGGGAAAAAACCTGCCGGTGTTTTTATGTTGAATTCTCATTTTGAGGAACCTGCGTCGAAGCATTTGACATGTGAAAGTGAAAATCTTTATATCCCATAATAAGAGATTGGGCAAGCAACAAGGAAATATATATTAGAAATAGATGAAGGAAGGTAAACTAAAAAAAAAAAAAACCTCTGAAGAAGATTGGTATTCGTAAAGGTTTGGCTTTCAGTAATCCCGTGAGAAATATGAGTGAGGAAAGAAAGAAATATAAATCAGCGAAACATAGGAAAGCAGAATTTTAAAAAGCATTTGAGCATTATTGAGACTGGAGCAAGGACATAAGCTTTTTAAAAAAATGATTGATTATACTACAAAATTAGGATGCTTTATAGTTACTGGGCTTTTTCTGCACCCCATTTTACAATTTGTGGATTATTTTAAAATGAACAAATAATCCTGAACAAATAAATTATATACCCAATTTATAGGACTACAGGTACTGTAACTTATTAAGTTTACTGAAAAGACTAAAGGGCTTACCAAAGCAGAGTAAAGATGGATAATACAATGAGCTTTTTTTTAAAATCAGGAAGTAACGAACAAAATAGAGCAGATTAACAGGAACTGAATTGGAAGCCAGTTTGGTTTAACGGTTAAGGCACCGGACAACAAACTAGGAGAATGTGAATGATAGTCCCACATTAGGCAGCCAGCCAGCTGGATAACGTTGGGACAGTCACTTTATCTCAGCCCTAGTAAGGAAGCAATGGCAAAACATTGAAAAGAAAATTGCTGGGATTTGTCCAGATAGTTATCAGGAATTAACACTGACTTGAAGGCACAATATATATAAAAGAGAGATTAACAAAAGTAGAGTATGGTTAAGATTATCCACTACCTTTCCATTACATTATATTTCAAAAATAATATGGCCATCAATTTTTTTGGCTGATATTAACAACAAAGTGCAGCTTTGTTAATAAATTCAATATTTAATATCAATAAATTCAACATTTATTGAATATCTCATAGACATGAAACACCTAAAAATAAACAAGAAGACATTATAATGGACATTTTATGTTGATTGTTAATGTTAACATTGTTTCTTTGATATCTTCTTTTTTGTTTTTATTCTGTATTTTAACTTTGGGGAGAAAATTAAAAAAAAACATTTAAAAAAAGATATTCTAATGGTGGGTAAGGTGGATGGGGGAATTACATCAGAGTTTAGACCAGTAGTGGGTTTCAACATTTTTTAGAACCACTTCTGTAGGTGTGGTCTGCTTTGTGGGAGTGGCTTACTAGCCATGTGACCAGGTAGGAGTGGCGTGCCAGCCATATGAGTGAGTTGGAGTGGCTTGGCAGTCATGTGACTGGGTGGGCGGGGCTAACTTGTAAAATGTAGAGAAACTCACTTAACAATGCTCTTGCTTAGCAACCAAAATTTTGACTCAGAAACTCTGGCATTTGAAGCACGCAAGTCTTAAAGCTGTCAAGTTACAAGACCCTTGCACCCCTAACCCTTTAGAAAAAAAAACCCAGGGTGTTCAAACTTGACAGCTTTAAGACTTGTGGACTTCAACTCCCAGAATTCCTTCTCCAGTCATGTTGGCTCAGGAACTCTGGCATTGAAGTGTGCAAGTCTTAAAGCTGTCAAGTTACAAGACCCTTGCACCCCAACCCTTTAGAAAAAAACCAGGGATGTTCAAACTTGACAGCTTTAAGACTTTAAGGTTTAGATGGGACTCTTAGAGGTGGGTGGAGCGATTGGTGAGTCAGCCAATCAGTGAGTGACGGGCGGGGCAAGCGTGGTGTGGACGGGCGGGAGGGAGGGAGCTGGAACCGGTTCTAAACAGCACGGTAGATTTGTGGAACCTCTTCTATAGAAGAGGTTAGAACTGGCAGGAACCCAGCCCTGGTTTGGACCTTCCAAACATACATGCATAACTTTGGAGGTGAAGTTGATTTTCTGACCATATGACATTTATCACAAAAATAGTTTTATTTTGTTTTCCACAAATATTTGGTGAATCTGTTAGAAGGGTCAATTCAATATTTGCACCCTTGTTTTACTAGGGTACCATTAAAAATTGCAAAATGGACTGTGAGGCAATAATTGATAACAGTATCTATGCCAGCTTTGTTTTGATAGATAAAAACCTAGGTCAGTTACGATGAAGCAGGGAGAGTAGGAACATCAATGTGTATCAATGTTTTGTAATCAGTATGTTGTGGCTTGCCACTAATTGTCCTTTGGACTAGTCTCATCTTCAGTATTTCCATGTATGGAATGAACAGGTTTTTTGCTAGTTGCTATATAGCTTAATAATATGCTATATGATCCACTGTTCCTCCAATTTACAAGCCATGATAAAATAGCAAAATTCTTTATTGTCAAAGCTGAGCTTCAAAGTCTCCTAAAGTGAAGGGACAACATGCTGTTTCTGTTAAATAGAAACTGATTTGGATCAATCTTACACACTGAGAATGACACACATAAAAAGAAGCTATCACTGTGACCAGGAACTATGAGTTTTACAATGCAACATACATAAGTTGCAATTCAGTTCAATTCAACCTTTATTGTCAGTGCACAACATGTGTACAATGAGATTGGCTGAGCCTCCCTTAGTGCACCCCCCCCCCAACATAAATACATACCACAGTGAAAGAAAGACAATCCTTAATCCAATAAATCATACTAACAACACACAGTCCTCTATACATATGTGCGTAACATTACATTATAATATATTGCACCAATATGAACATGTTGCACCGTCCCTGCAAGTCTATCGTATAACATACTTATGATTTTACATTGCATTCAGTAGTCCGATAGCCAGGGCCGGATTTTCCTATAGGCTAACTAAGCTTCAGCCTAGGGCCTCAAGATCAAGAGGGGCCTACATTCAAATTGTTAGCAAAATTAAAATTACACTATTCTAAAAACAGTGAACACTAAAACACTGAACCGAAAATAAGGAGAAATTCTACACATATGACTAATAAACAAACATAAAATGTATTGGTTAAGATTGTTCCAGCGCCGCAACAGTTGGGGAGCCCGCCCACGTTCCCGGCACCGGTGGTCAGGTGAGAGGCGCGGCCGCTCCCAGTAGCCGCCCCGTCGATGCGGAGCCCACCAGCGGCCAGGCAGGTGAGGGCAAGGGGGCCGAGCCGGGCAGCTGAGCGCAGCAGGGGAGGCGGCTGGCCTCGCTGCCTTTGCGCAAGAGCAGAGTCGCCCTCCGTCGGGAGGCCAGCTATATATATTGATATATATTGATATATATCACAGTAATGATGTATTTTATTGTCTCTCATGTAATTTACAAACTTAAAAATGGGAGGTGAAAGGGCCTCATAAGTGGAATAGCCTAGGGCCTCTTTTCATCTAACTCCGGCCCTGCCGATAGCCCATGGATAAAAGCTGTTCTTCAGCCTTTCGTACGGCTGCCTATGCTTCCATATCTCCTATCTGATGGCGGGAGAATAAAGAAGTGCTGATTAGGGTGTGAGTCGTCCCTGAGGATTTTCCTCACTTTTCTGAGGCAGCAAGTCCTAGCAATTTCGTCTAGTGATATCAGGGGACAGCCCATGATGTTTTGTGCCATGCTCATCACTGTCTTTGTCTGGCCAGCCTCCCTCAGCAACCAAGAAAGAAACCACTTAACTCTATTTTGCAGAAGAGCAACACGCTCTACATGGGGCTACCCTTGAAAAGCGTCCGGAGACTATAGCTGGCCCAGAATGCAGCCGCACGAGCGATATTGGGTGTACCGAGATACACCCATATTACACCTGTCCTCCGCGAGCTGCACTGGCTGCCAATTGGTCTCCGGACGCAATTCAAGGTGTTGGTTATTACCTTTAAAGCCCTATATGGCTTAGGACCAGCCTATCTGCGAGACTGCCTACTGCTATACACCTCCCAACGGCCGATAAGATCCCAGAGGGTGGGCCTCCTTCAGATACTGTCAGCCGAACAGTGTCGGCTGACGGGCCCCCGGAGGAGAGCCTTCTCTGTGGCTGCTCCGACCCTGTGGAATCAGCTACCTCCAGAGATCCAGACCTTGCCCACTCTCATGGCCTTCAGGAAAGCCGTTAAAACCTGGCTGTTCCGGCAGGCCTGGGGCTGTTGACCTTAGTGTTAAGGTCCAGCCCCGATTAGAACGTATGTGTGTTGTGAATTTTAAACTATTTTTTTTAACTTATTTTGCTTTTCTTTTTTTCTTCTTTTGTTGTAAGCCGCCCGGAGTACTCCGGGATTGGGCGGCCTATAAATTTAATAAATGAAATGAGTACCTTTACTGGTTATGAGAAGATAGCAGCTAAGCAAAGCAAGATCTGAGGCAAAAGCGCGCATAATCATAGATATCAATATGTGACCCAACCCCCTCCCCCTGGAAACCCCATCCCATAGTCCAATCCGCAAAACCCTCAGGTGTCATGTGAGTTCAAGAGCCGAGGTGGCGCAGTGGTTAGAGTGCAGTACTGCAGCCACTTCAGCTGACTGTTATCTGCAGTTCAGCGGTTCAAATCTCACCGGCTCAGGGTTGACTCAGCCTTCCATCCTTCCGAGGTGGGTAAAATGAGGACCCAGACTGTGGGGGCGATATGCTGACTCTGTAAACCGCTTAGAGAGGGCTGAAAGCCCTATGAAGCGGTATATAAGTCTAACTGCTATTGCTATTCCATCTTCAAAAAGCATCATCAGGTTGGTACGCACGACAGTTGGCCTTGGCGGGCCCATCCACTATCTCCAGCATACGCAGTAGATGGTGAGAACAAAACTCCCTTTTACAATCTCTCCTGTACTTAAAACTTCCCTACCCAAATACCATGCCTCCCTCTCCCCGTTTCAATGACAGCCGAAAGCAAGTGGCGAAGCAGAGGCTGACAGTCTTTCTATCTGCGGTTGTCAAGCCTGCATACTATATCATAATGCAATAAGTGAGAATGCTTTCTATTGTGGACCAGTAAAAGGAGCTGATCAGTTGTTGTTCCACCTTGTTCTTCTGCAAGACTCTAAGGAAATGGAGTCTCTGTTGGGTCTTCCAGGCCACCTGGGTCATGTTGTTTCTCCAGGTGAGATCTTCGCTAAGATGGACTCCCTTGCAACAGTCCTTTGCAGTGGTTTAACTGGAAAAATAAATTTCTGAAGAAATGTAACGCAGTACCAAAGAATATAAATAGTCATGAATTAAAATAATTCATTTTTCATTCGAACATATTGTATCTGGAGATATATTTGTATTTCTCAATGTACTAGGCATATTCTATAAACTCAAAAACATTCTGCACTTATTACAGTGGGAAGAGGTGTAACATCTATTGGTATGGTTACATTTTGGAGTTTGGGGGAAGAGTGACTTTACCTTTTAAAATATATTAAGTCTAGCTTACTGTAGACTTTGAATCTTTCCTGCTTTGAAAGAGTAGAAATGGCACCATGGATTAGTCTGAGGCAGTGGTGGGTTTCAAATTTTTTTAGAACCTATTCTGTGGGTGTGGCCTATCTTGTGGGCATGGCTTGACAGTCATGTGACCGGGTAGGTATGGCCAACTTGACATCACTCATGCACACTCAGTCACATGACCACCACCACCCCCAAGCCATGTGGCAAAACTTTTTGGGACGTCTATGAAGTGGGGGGGGGGAGAGAGTGGAAAACCTCCCAAAAATAGACAACTGGAGGATTAAGGGCCAAAATTAGGGAGATCGGAGAAGGCAAGACAGAGGGGAATCCTGTAGAAAGCTATCACATGCTGGGGAAAGAACTTTGGGAGATCGGAGGAGGCAAGACAGAGGGGAATCCAGGACAAAGCTACCACACTCTGGGGAAAGAACAGAGGGGAATCCAGTAGAAAGCTATCACACGTTGGGGGAAAAACTTTGGGAGATCGGAGGAGGCATGACAGAAAGGAATCCAGGAGAAAACTCCTGAGCTTGCCGCTGCTGTCTGGTGGATTGTGCCGCTGGACCTCTCCATGCTTCTCCGTTCACCACCTCCACTCCCAGGTATGGGACTTGACACCGAATTTGGCTAGCATAGCGCGGACGGGTGGGGGGAGTGAGCAATGGAGCGGCTTCCAGACAGGCAGGGGTGAGCGAGGAGCGACAGGGCTGGGGCATACGTTCCGGAAGTTACTTCCGGGTCCACCGGTCGAACCTCCTCTCACCGGATCGGTAAATTTCACCATCCGGTTCTCCCGATCCGGTGCGAACCGGCAGAAACCCACCCAACAGGAGGCTGTTAGGGACTTCATCAATAGCAATAGCACTTAGATTTATATACTACTACATAGTGCTTTACAGCACTCTCTAAGAAGTTTACAAATGTCAGGACATTGCCCGCAGCAATCTATGCCCTCATTTTATTGGCCTTGGAAGGATGAATGGCTGAATCAATCTTGTGCCGGTCAGGATCAAGCTCCAGGCTTTGGGCAGAGTTTGCCTGCAATACTGCATTCTAACCACTGCGCCACCATGACTCCTGGTTTTTCACACCACTTTAAAAAGGATTATAAATATTTTGATAGCTACACATTTTTAAGTTGTTCCTATCCTATGGAAATGCCAACCTGATTCTTAGCTACTTTTAAAAAGTTCTTCTCCAGGTCAAGATACTTTTGCGTTAACTTGGAAGATATTCTCTCCAGACTTCAGATCCCCGTCTCCTGCCGTTGCATCAGTGGTGGGTTTCAAAACCCACCTGGAACCTACTCTGTGGGTGTGGCCTCCTTTGTGGGAGTGGCTTGCCAGCCATGTGACCTGGTGGGAGTGGCTTGCCGGCTATGTGTTCTCTGTCTCTCTCTCTCTCTGTCTCTCTCTCTCTCTGTCTCTGTCTCTGTCTCTCTCTCCTTCCTTTTGTCTCTCTGTCCCTTTTCTCTTTTATTCTTTCATCTCTCTCTTTTTCTTTCTTTTTTCTTTCTTTCTTTCTTTCTTTCTTTCTTCCTTTCTTTCTCTTTCTCTCTCTCTCTGGGTCAGTCTGTCTGTCTGTCTGTCTGTCTGTGTGTTTGTGTGGCAGTGGTGGGTTTCAAAAAATTTTGGAACCTCTTCTATAGGTGTGGCCTGCTTTCCGGGTCCACTGGTGGAACCTCTTCTAACCGGTTTGGTAGATTTGATGAACTGGTTCTACCGAATAGGTGCGAACTGGTAGGAACCCACCTCTGCATTGCATGATTCCCTCCTGCTGTCTATGACTTCTCATTTTTTTCTCCTCTAAGAAAGTGGCAGTACCACCTCCCAACATATATGTCTATCGTCACATAAACACAAACCAAAGTTAAATTTATATATACAAGGTAAAACCATCAAAATGCAGATAGAAGTACCAGAGACAATAAGCAATTTATAAAAAACCAATTCCTTCTTGTTAGCATGAACATTTCTATTCCTCTTTTTTTGTTAGCACTGCTGAAAATAGCACAGTCAGTAAGATATTCATTTAGTCTAGAGAAGATTACCACCTCAAAATTGGGCAGAAATAACAATAAGACTAATAATAATAATAACAGCAACAATAACAATAACTTAATCTTTACATTCCCTACTGTTCTCAAAGAATTTTTTTTAAAAGTCCATAATAGTTTGCTAGTCACCTGAAGTAGAATGGTTTCATTTCAGCTCTAAAGTAGCCCAAATAATCTGTGGGTTATCTTGGCAATGGAGGGGAAACTCTTCTGCCTTAGGTGACTGGGAGAAAAAGATAAAATGGTATCCTTATTTTTTTTAAAAAAACCTAGAAGGAAAGATACCTATTGAAGATAAGAACAAATGTAATTTATACATATGAGAGCTGGTTTTTAATCAGCCACCTTCTCTATCTTAAGTATAAGTTCTTAACCACTATTTATTTTAGTGGTTAGTATTTTATGGGGCAGCCCTTGAAGAGCATTTGGAGACTTCAACTGGTCCAGAACGCGGCCGCGCGAGCGATTGTGGGTGTACCTCGAAACACCCACGTTACACCTATCCTCCGCGAGCTGCACTGGCTTCCAATTGGTCTCCAGATATGCTTCAAGGTGCTAGTTATTACTTATAAAGCCCTTCATGGTATCGGACCTGGGTACTTGAGAGACCGCCTGCTGCCAATTACCTCCCAAAGACCCATTAGATCGCACAGGGCCGGCCTCCTCCGGGTTCCATCTACTGGCCAATGTCATCTGGCTACTACCCGGGGGACGGCCTTCTCTGTTGCAGCTCCGGCCCTTTGGAACGAACTCCCCGCGGAGATTCGGACCCTCACCTCTCTCCCTGCTTTCCAAAAAGCCGTTAAAACCTGGCTGTGTCGGCAGGCCTGGGGTTGATGAGCTCCCCTCCCCTCTCGACAGGTGTGGTTGTTGGTAATTTTAATATGTTTATTTTGTACTTGTATGTTTCCCCTTCCCGTTTAAGTTGTTCGCCGCCCTGAGTCCCTTTTAGGGAATAGGGCAGCATATAAATAAAATAAAACTTCAACTTCAACTCCAACTTATTTTATCGGTGCTTATAAAGAGGCGTAGGAACAATTAGAGTGCATGATAAGGGCAGCCTTTCCTCTGCAATGAAATACTGAGATCAACCTGCAACAAAGTGAAGTAAAACAAAAAGAAGTACAAAAGTTCCCATGTAGGTAGTCTTCAACTTATGACCACAACTGAGCCCAAAATTTCTGTTGCTAAGCAAGACAGTCATTAAATGGGTTGCATCCTATTTATGACCTTTTTTGGCACAGTCATTAAGCAAACCTGGCTTCTCCATTCACCTTTGCTTGTCAGAAGCTGGCTGGGAAAGTTACAAACGGTAATCCCATGACTCTGGGACGGTGCAACTGTTATAAATTCATGCCAGTTGCCAAGCATCCAAATTTTGATCATATTGTGGGAAGTTATCATCCAGCCCTCTCCCAGAAAAATGAAATATCCTAGGAAATATTGAAAAGGCAGAATATTTCTCTGGATGTGAAAAGAAAGAAACATGTTTTAAAAGACAGAATAGCTGCCTGTAGCTTCCTGCCCATCCCCACTGTTAATGGGCCATTAAGAAGGCCAAGCTAGTCCCTTTTACATAATAAAGACTTCTCCACTGAAGCCCCAGGGGGGATGGGAGTAAAGGCATGATAATATTGGCTCTTTACTCAACTGACCACATGGCATCTGAGAACTCATCCATACCTGGATTCAAAAGACAGCCTAGAGAGTAGCCCCTGCATAGCCCCATGGGAGTCTGACAACCAATCAGAATACATTTCTTACACAGGAACAGGAAACAGAGAGGTGGGACTGAACAGGTTATAAAAAGCCTAGCAAGCTCCTCCCTCAGCCCTTCTCTTCTTCTCCACCAGCATTGAAGCATGTGATCCCCTTTTCTGTTCAGGGATCAAGCCATGTGGCCCTGTCCAACAATAAACCATCTTTCCAAGCAGCCTCCATGTCTCCAGTGTCTTTTTCCCCACTTGGAGCTGAACCCAGAAGGACATTTCTTTCATCAATATAACTGTGGGAACACTGCAACAGTCATAAGTGTGACAATCGAACGTACGTCACTTTTTTCAGTGTTGTTATGACTTTAACAGCCACTAAACGAATGATTGTAAGTCTAGGACTATCTGTAATGTCAGGTGCATAAGACCAGGTCCACAGGGGAAGGTTCAATCAACCTGATTTATTGCTAATAGCCTATACACAGAAAACCTCTGAACTAATGGTCAGCACCTGGTTAGTGTTAGATAAGAGTCCATGCACTGGTGGGTTTCAAAAATTGTTGGAACCTACTCTGTGGGTCTGGCCTCCTTTGTGGGAGTGGCTTGCTACCCATGTGACCGGATGGGAGTGGCTTGCTACTCATGTGACCGGATGGGAGTGGCTTGCTGCCCATGTGACCGGATATGAAGATGCTGACGACACTTGTCAGAACCACCTTAAATTACCTCACACACAGCACTGGCATGCATAAGAATATGATGTAAACTTGTTTTTTAAAAGGCATCTTTGGTTTGCGTTAAAACAACTTCAACACACGCAATGTTCTGATTGCACCACAAACGCAGTAGTCATCCTTACCATTCACAGAGGCACTGAGTTTTATAAATAGGAGCATGATAGTGTAGAATAATCATATCCAAGGACCAGTGGTGGGTTTCAAAAAAATTTGGAACCTCTTCTTTAAGTGTGCCCTGCTTTCCGGGTCCGCTGGTGGAACCTCTTCTAACCGGTTCGGTAGATATGACGAACCGGTTCTACCGAATAGGTGCGAACTGGTAGGAACCCACCTCTGAGTCCATGGCACTCAACAGGGATTAGTTTGCTTGTGGCCGCGTAGGGATTCCACTTTTCACTCTGCCCTAGGCTCTGTCACTCTTCCTCCTGTACATAACAGTGTTCTATAAGTGTATTTCAGAAGAAGAACATGCCTGAAGCTGCTTTGAAGGTGAGCAGAGAATTAAAAAAAAGAGCAGTCTCCATTTTGCCTCCCAGAAACTGATTGCCTCCCATTTCATGCTGATTCTGGTTATTGTTTTACTGTGCACACTTCTTAAGTAATCCACCCCCTCTCTACATTCAAACATATGGTTCTCTTGATGTGCCCAATTGTCACTTAAGCATAACAAAGTGATAGAAGCACATTTTTAACTCACGGCAATTTGTTAAACATTCCATGAATTCCCATGCATGCTTTAGCTCATCTTATAATACATTTATTGCATTCAGTTACCAATTGTTGGGCAAAATATTTAAAAATTCAAGCCTATTCACATTACCATACACTTTCTCTAAATCAACAAATGTGCAATAACCTTTCTTTCTCCATTCATACATGTCCCAACACCTGCTGAAGAACAAAAATCTGCTCTGGAAAATAATTACATATTGTACTGCCAAAATACTGCTCATTGTTACCTCTCATATCCTTTCAATCAGGAATTTGCCAAATACCATTCCAGGCACTCTTAATAATCTAATTCCCCTGCAGTTCTTAATTCATTCTTGCTATCTTTCCTTTGTTCTAGGAAACAATAATGGCATTTTTCCAATGATGGGGAATGAACTCTCTCTCCCTTTCTCTCTCTCCTTTAGAAGTCTATACTGCATAACTTTCATCATTTTTTTTTCAGCAGTCATTCTCTTATATGTATTTTGCCTAAAAACAGCCTGTTTCTTTTTTAAATTTTACTAACACACATACAGTACTTACTATTATTATCACTCCACATGGTTCTTCAGTTTTTTTCTGTAACACAATTCTTTTTGTTCAAAGCAAAACAAATTCTCTTTCAGGAGATTCACTTTCCATTCATCCTGTTGAGAGATTAACTTGTCTTCCAGTTTGTTTTCATAAACAGTTTTTCCCAGCACTCACTCCATTTTCAGTTACTTTTTAAAAATCCATTTTCCCCAAATCCACTCTTGATATTTATCATGGTCTGTCCTACATTCGGAACATTTCATCACCCTTGAATCCTTTGCTGAATCCCTCGATCTTTCAAGGTAAACAATCAAATTAAACATGCTTTTCAGTTTGTCCCTTTTCATGTATGTTTCATGAACCAACATGCTTAAACTATGCTTTTGAAAGAAACAGACTTTTTTTTCAAGCAGATACTATCCTCCCAAAATATCAATATCAATAGCACTTATATACCACTTCACAGTACTTCACAGCCCTCTCTAAGTGGTTTACAGAGTCAGCCTATTGTCCCCAACAATCTGGGTCCTCATTTTATCAACTTCTCCGGATCTCCGGGTGCAATTCAAGGTTTTACTTACCACCCATAAAGCGCTCCATGGTAGTGGATCTGACTATTTGAGAGACCGCCTTCTGCCAATAACCTCCCTGCGTCCCATCAGATCGCATAGAGCGGGCCTCCTCCGTATTCCATCCGCCAGTCAGTGCCGACTGGCGACTACCCGGAGGAGAGCCTTCTCAGTTGCTGCTCCGACGCTATGGAACAATCTCCCCGTGGAGATTCGTACCCTGACCACAGTCCAGGCCTTCCGTACAGCCCTCAAGATCTGGCTAGCCCGTCAGGCCTGGGGATAACCTCTTCCGCCCCTCCCGAATGCTGAGAGAATGTTGTGTTTTTAGTATTTTTCAGTTATTGCACATTTCTTTTTATGTTTTGTCTTCACTCCCCTTCCTTGTTATTGTAAGCCGCCCTGAGTCCCCTCAGGGAAAAGGGCGGCCTATAAATGCTATTAAAATCTACAAAATCTACAAAACTTCAGAATGATGGAAGACCGAGTCAACCTTGAGCCTGGTGTGATTCGAACTGCCAAATTGCAGGCAGCCGGCAGTCAGCAGAAGTAGCCTGCAGTACTGCGTTCTAACCACTGTGCCACCGCAAGATCATTTATTCTTGGATCTCAACCAATTTTTCTGATTTTATTTTCTTATTTCCACCCATTCATTTAAATAATAGAATAATTTTCAGTGGAATTGTTTAATGTTTAAATTACTACCATGCAATTAAAGGACTTTGGACTGAGAAAAAAGTTCACGATGTATCCTGATAAATTCCATGCACATTGATATACAAGCAGAGTTACGTATTTGGGGCATTAGACCTGGAGAACATGGAACTGATGTATGCAACGTATGTTTGGCCAGGGCTCACCTGAGAAAGAGGCAGAATATACTGTAGTATATCAAGCCACAAATTAATAATTGTTTCTCCTATGAGAAAAATTATTTAGCATTTCTTTGAACTCTTGTTAGAGTCTTCAAACAACAGAGAAGTACTTTAATAGTTCCTAGTATGCTGCTACTTGCCAGGATAGGATCTTTCCAACTAAATCAAGGAGTCTCTCATTCAGAATCTCAACTTCAGCCAGGGTGGATCTCAGCATATATTTCCCTGTGATGCCAGGTGGTGTTTCAATACCCCTGTATTATTCTTAGATGAAAATATTTTCAATGTTGCCCTGGAATATTTGATAGGGTTAGGCTGAAGGTCAAATAGAAATAAATAATGAAATCACTTAAAATTAGTTCATCGTTAGTGACATGTAATGAAAACAGACCTTAGTTCTTATATGGGAAATGTTTACAGTAAGGGCATCTTTTACTTTGACAAAAATCCCTGTGAATTCTCCTAGTGGTTTAAAAACTCCAGGGGTAAATATTATGGGATATATATATACACATACATACATACATACATACATACAATTTTATATTATTTTATATATTTTATATTTTTTTTACCCCCGAAATAAGAGCTTGGGCTTATTTTCGGGGAGGTCTTATTATTTTTGAGGTGCAGGCAGTGGTGGGTTTCAAAAATTGTTCGAACCTACTCTGTGGGTGTGGCCTCCTTTGCGGGAGTGGCTTGCCACCCATGTGACTGGATGGGAGGGGCTTGCCGCCCATGTGACCGGATATGAAGATGCCGACGACACTTGTCAGAACCACCTTAAATTACCTCACACACAGCACTGGCATGCATAAGAATATGATGTAAACTTGTTTTTTAAAAGGCATCTTTGGTTTGCGTTAAAACAACTTCAACACACGCAATGTTCTGATTGCACCACAAACGCAGTAGTCATCCTTACCTTTCACAGAGGCACTGAGTTTTATAAATATGAGCATGATAGTGTAGAATAATCATATCCAAGGGCCAGTGGTGGGTTTCAAAATTTTTTGGAAGCTCTTCTGTAGGTGTGGCCTGCTTTCCGGGTCCACTGGTGGAACCTCTTCTAACCGGTTGGGTAGATTTGACGAACCGGTTCTACTGAATAGGTGCGAACTGGTAGGAACTCACCTCTGGGTGCAGGAGGCAGTGAGCGTGGTCACCTCATGGCTGCTGCTATGTTGCAATATTTTTGGGGAGGGCTTATTTTCAGGGGAGGGCTTATTTTCAGGGGAGGGCTTATTTTAGTGCATGCGCTCAAAAGCCCGGTTGGGCTTATTATCCAGGGAGGGCTTATTTTCAGGGAAACAGGGTATATGTGTATGTGTGTGTGCATATGTATATACACGCACACATGCGCGCGCGCACACACACACACACACACACAGACAGACATAAAATAAACCTATATTATTATAGGTTTTCTAGCCATCAACTTTTCTGCTGGACAAACCTACAGTTTGTTTTCTTTTCATCTACTGGATTCACCAACGTTTTCAATTGTTTTCTTCTTCTCCAGGATTTTCCCCTTTCTTTTTTCATTTTGAACAGCTCTGCAGCAGTGGTGGGATTCAAATAATTTAACAACCGGTCCTCTGCCCTAATGACCAACTGGGTAGGCGTGGCTTGGTGGTCTTGTGACTGGGTGGGCGTGGCCAACTCAATGTCACTCAGGTCAATAGGCGCTTCGCCTTAGCTGTTACAATATAATAAGGGTTAACCGGAGAGGCAGTTTCTGTAAGCAGGTCAATAAAGATTAGGCTAGAAACAACACCGGAATGTTTCCTTCCTGCCTTCCTTACAGGATTAGCTTACTGTAAAATGGGAAAAAAACAAAATAAGATTTCTTCCAACAACCGGTTCCCCCGAACTGTTTAGAAAATTACGAACCGGTTCTCCCGAATAGGTGCGAACTTGCTGAATCCCACCACTGCTCTGCAGTCAGGGAAGAGATTACACTGTTTTCCAAGATTAATTTAGAAAGCCACTTCATATGTGCATAGTATTAGGTCATTGAAGCCCTTCATAAACAATTTGAAAAAAAGGAACTTGGGGTATATGAGAAAGCACATCTAAGGCCTATCTGCAGCTCCTTCAGAAAGTCATATTCCCCCACTCCCACCCTGCAATCCCACAAGGGTAGCCCCACCATGATCCTGGGAAAACAAACGCCTGGATTAAAGAACTGTAGACAGGTGCAACATTCACAGCTTACGCACTTCCAAGTACAGTATCTTTTTAGATCTGAATGTGAAACGGTGTGTGTAACTAACAAAGTGTGATATAAATTATCTTGCATTTCAAATACTTCTACAAGTAGTTCAATGTTATTATTTCCATATTACAGATGAAAGATTGAGAAAGGGGACAAAATTAACTTACCTAGTTTAACTTACCAAATTTAATAGCAAGACAAAAAAAACCCAGCACACCGCATTTGGTTTAAAATTTGGATTATTACCTTACACCAAAACTTGAAATAATAATTTAAATAGTACCCACATAATTCTCTAATAGTAATGTGATTTAAACGTTACGATTGATTGATTTGATTTGATTTGATAGCACTTATATGCCGCCCTATTCCCGGAGGGACTCAGGGCGGCTAACAAATCAAAGGGAGGGGAATACAGACAAGAGGGAGAACCAACAAACAAGCAGCTACAAAAAGAGTTTAAAAACAATCAACAGCCACACAGTTTGAGCGGGGACGGGAACTCGTCAGCCCCAGGCCTGCCAGAACAGCCAGGTTTTAAGGGCTTTGCGGAAGGCCTGAAGGGTGGTGAGGGTCCGAATCTCCACGGGGAGCTCGTTCCAGAGGGAATTATCTGAATAATGTGAGATTGCTCTATTTAAGCATATGGGGAGTTATTCTGGCATGTTTTAAGGCATCCAAACAGTTCCAGTCAGACTGCAGAAGCTTTTCTGACTAACAGCCCATTTAGTGACATAAACTCTAAATGTTAATTGTAGTCCCATCTCCGGTCACATATAACTACAACCCAAGAGAAGATTGTTTGAAGGAATGCATTTTATCATCAGAAGCATGTGGGACAGAGGCTCTTGTCAGCAAATATTCCAGGCTCTGAAACTTTCTGTTAGAGGTATCAGGCTAATAATTCTTTCTATAAAAACATTTTGTTATCTGTTGGTTAGCATCATTAAATTAAAAATGGGTTGAACCTTGCCCCTGGACTCTACAGGATTCTTATCCACTTAACAAGGGCCATTTAATTTCTACTTTATTCTTTTTGCAGAGAAAAAATAATGTCTGGGAAAGTTCAGTAGGAGTGAGACACAAAGTCTTATCTTGTAGATTATCTTTCTTTGGGGCCCTTTAATTCTCTCCAATTTCTCATCTGAGACAAAGAAGGCCAAATAGTTTGGGATAGCATTATTTAAAACTGTGGTTCTTACTTACGGTAGCTGTTTTATGTTTTACATTTATTTGTTTTATATGGTATTTCAAGTATATAGGAAATTAATTAAGCAAATAAGTACGTCTGTACCCCTATAAATGACAAGGAAGCTGTTTATTGTCACGGGACAATCGTTTTTGTAAATAAATTGTTCGTTATTGCTATCCTATAGAATCCCTGCTATAAACGAAAATGTTTCATCCGTTAACTCTACCAATTATTGTGTTAAAACACTGTGTAAGAGGAATAATAGCCGATTCCAATATTGTGGGATGGTTATTTCATTGCTTCGACGGGAGGTTTAGAAGGCGATTTTGAATTTCTCTGAAGATATGATATAAAAAAGGTTAAACCTGATTTGGACCCTGTGACAGTCCCGTTCACACTGCCGTTCAAATTAATCTTTTTTAAAATGAGTGAATGGGGTTTCATCAAGGGTATTGGCCCTGAAATTCAAGAGGAAGACTCCCCGTTGTTGAGCTAGGTTACCATGGCAACTGTCATTTGTCCTTTCGTGACATCCACCCTAGTTAGTTCAGCTGTCAAATGATTAGGCAGGTGATTGGTACTTTTCACTGTCATTTAATTCGCATTTGCCAACAGCTGTACTTTGAAAGCAAACACACACACACAAAAAAGACTGCTAAGGAAGAAAAGAGGGGAAAAAGAAATAATATATTGTGAGATCGAAGTAATTTTTGTATAGCTTCTGCATACTAGTTCTATTGTTATGTGTGATGGTTCAAGTCAATTCTAGAGAATTCCCATAAGCCATTATTTTCTGTTCTCAGTAATATTTTGAGTAATCCTAAGGAGTTTCCTAGTGTAGGGTTATGTCAGGGCTTAATCTGAGTCTAGGAAAATCATTTATGAATAATATTTTTTCTTTTTGTGGGCATCTTGAAACATTTTGTTAGTGGTACATGAACATATTTGAAAATGCTGTTTCTTCAGCATTCTATTTCCATACAGCCACATTTTCTGAAGATTGTCTTTCTGCACACAATGCAAATCTTTAAAGGGGATTTTTAAAAAAAAAATAATCAGGATGTGCAACCATTTCAATGACCCATAAATTGTTTGTGTTGCAGTAATCAAATGTATAAATTCGATTAAATTAATCAATCTATCTGACAAAACTCTGAGCAGCAGATATACAATTCAACGAAATGACAGCAACAAAACCTAAGTCAAAGCCCTTACATTAAAAACACACAACAGCTACAATATATATTCATGCCAGAACTTCCAAACCAGTGATGGGTTTCAGGCGGTACGCCCCAGTACCGGTGCCTGCCCAGAATACTGGGTACCGTTCCGTTATGGTGCACTGGAGGGCCCACCAGCCCGCCCGAGCTCCTTACCTGTATTTGAGCTCTTCGGTGCTTCCATTCCTGCGCATGGAGCGCACAGCACCTGCGCGACGCTCCACTGAGCAGCTGGAGCGTTGCGGACACTCACAGAGGCGTTGTAAGAGGTAGGTACGCATGCACGCACTGCACACATTCATGTGGTGCATGCGGGGCCCGTTGCAAATGTACCGGTTGCAATGGGATCTGGAATCCACCACTGTCCCAAACTAACAGCCCAACAACTAACAATTAACCCCCTGAATTCAACCTAAAAGTCTCCCGGAAGCTAGTAAATATAGCATAAGTGTTAGGTAGACATATTACTACCCAATATTGCCCTTGCCCCTGCTCTGCCCCCTGCCCTTGAGTTCTGGATCAGCTGAATCTCTTGCATGCTTCTCAAAGACTGTCTCATGTAGAAAATTGTAGTAGTCTATTTTGTGAGGTGACTAAGGCAAGATTAGCCATGAGCAGTGTCTCCCAGCCAGGATTGGGCACAACTGATGTACCAGGTGCATTTGTGCAAATGCCCTCCTGGTCATAGCTACCACCTGCTCTCCAACAGAGTGCATGAAGACCCATCACATTCCACACCAATTTTACCTGGGGGAGGATAATGCCACTCAGAGTTCATGGTGGAAAATGATCAGATATTGCTACGCCTAACATCCATAACCTCTCAACTTGTCAAGATTCAAGTAAAGCCTGTTCCTCCTCATCCAATTGTGATCAGTGTCTAAGCATTGGGAGAGCACTACAATAGCATCACGGCTTCAAATGAGGGCAGCCCCTGTTGACATACCAGCTGCCTAAGCTTAAGGTCTGTCACTTGTCTACCTTTTAGTTCACCACAGCCCCCTGAATGCTTTGGCATGGTGTCCCAAAGTGTCCAGCCATGCGAGAGTCATGAGCACATTGAAGAACCATGCCCCTAATGGTCGTGGGAACGTATAACCTAGCACCAATCCAAGCAAGTCCATCTTTCATGGCGCATTCATTCCTATGTTGGCGGAACCCATCATCATTTGCAAGACCTCCTTTGAGCGTTGTGACGAGGTCTTGTGTGACTTCTGGTGACAACAGGAACGGCCAGACTTCTCGTAGGTATGACAGGCTGGACAACACTCAGTTTCCAACTGTTATACTGTGGAAGTCTGCACAAAGCATCTGCCATAAAATTCTTTCCTCCCGGGATATATTTCAAAGTGAAATTGAATCAATTGAAATGCTGTGCCCATCGCATTTGCTTGGGAGACAGTTTCCTGGGGGTTCTTAACGCCTCCAGGTTTTTGTGGTCAGTCCATACTTCAAAAGGGTGTTTTGCGCCCTCTAGAAAGTGATGCCAGGTCATCAAAGCCCATCGATATAATGGTGGCTATAGAATGACAGTCATTAAGGACAAGATATTGCATAATGAGAGCATCTGCAACCATGTTTCTATAGTAACTTTACCTTTTTTTTTGAAAAGAAAGAGAGAGATCTTCAGAGTGTCCTGCCTGTCAAGATAAAGCATTGCAAAGTGCTTCAGGCAGGGTCATCCATACAACCTTCCTGGATGCCAAAGTTGTCAGATCTGCTCCGACAATCAGAGGTGCGGCAATAGAGCAATTTTATGAAAGTGGTTGAAATATTAAAAGATGGCCCATGTTGTTAGAAAGCAAAACCCAGTGAAATCTTCCAAATCTTGGTGGGATTTGGAGGACTGGTAGGGCAGCTCATACATTCTGCAGATCTTGCTGGAATCTTATGAAATGTTTGACAATTTTCAGAGGGAGCAAAACATGTTATTATCTTAAGAATAGGTTCCCACCAGATTATTCTTCCCTGCCTTCAGGTACCACTGCTTGCAATATTTATAACTGCATCCATTTCATAGCTTTGATCTCTTATTACTCAATTCTCTGTTTTTCCACAATATGATCTCTTCATGTATTCATTATGTGATTGATTAGTGGCTATGTTTCTATTTGGTAGATCTTTCTAGAGCAGTGTTTCTCAACCTTGGGGACTTTAAGTCCTATGGACTTCAACTCCCAGAATTCCCCATGGCCATGTGATCAAAATTCATATGCTGGCTACTGGTTCATACTTATGACAGTTGCAGTGTTCCAGGGGCATATGATCACCTTTTGCAACTTTATGACAAGTAAAGCCAAGGGGGAAACCAGATTCATTTAATAACCATGTAACTAACTTAACAACTGCAGTGATTCACTTAACAACCATTGTAGGAAAGGTCATAAAATGGGACAAAACTCAGTTAACAACTGTCTCACTTAACAACAAGAATTGTGGACTCAATTGTGGTCGTAAGTCGAAGACCACCTGTATAGATCTTGCTCAAAGTCTGTTCCTCTCAAACATGTTAAAATAAAATCATGTACTTTTGACTTTTTTTTTCATGTTATATGAATATTTCCTACCAGTACAGAAAAGCAGTTTATCTTTTTCTTGTAAGCAACTATCTATCCCATGCAGAATCTACAAATAGAAATACATCGTTCTTTCTCCACTTTTCAAGTTCTATGGCATTTTATTTCTAAGACCATTTGTTTCTTATTTTTGCATTTTCCATAGGTTTGATTACTTCCTTTTAATAAAACTATTAATATTAATCTGTTCAGAAGTATGCTTATTCTTAATTAAGAAAAAAAATGAAGTCTTCTGCCACTGTACCTGATTAGTAAAATTAGGCAATTATGTTTATGTTTTGTCATTTATTCTGCAGTTCTTTTATATTAAGAATAATCTTCCCATCAACTAAAACTACCCCTAGTTAACATGAAATGAATCTTAAACTGATGCTCTATATTTTTCCCTAGGAGATAATTGTGAATGTTCTTTTTCTATTGTTAGAAATCCTGTGCAACTTACTATATCACACCCACACTGGAAACATGTCCAAATACTGACCCCCCCCTCCAGGTTCACCTCTTTATTTATTCTTCCATAGAGGCTTTTTTCTCTTAAGTCTTTTATTTCTCTCATAAAAATCCTTTAGCTGGCCATCAGTTCTCTTATTCCAGGCCTCAGCATTAAGGTTACAACAGAAATACCAAAAGGTACAGACTAATATTGCAAAATAATAATAATAATAATAATAATAATAATTGACATTCCCGAGGCACTTTGAAATCTTCACCATATCATAACAGAGACATTTGCCTTCCATTGTAATGCTCTTGCTCTCCTAAAAAAAATCACATTATTGCACATAATTTCCTGCTATGCATCATTATATTTGATAGATTATGTGTCAGCAAGTCTTTTTCGATTCCTGATGACTATATAGATAGATTTTCTCCAAGACTATTATTCCTAACTTATTCTTTCAAGTCTCCCAACAGTGCACTCAATAGCAATGGCACTTAGACTTATATACCGCTTCACAGTGCTTTACAGCCCTCTCTAAATGGTTTACAGACTCCCAACCATCTAGTTCCTCAATACAATTGAGTCCACTCACCTTACTACTTGTCATCCTCTTCTCTTCTTTCCATCCACCTTTCCCAGCATGAGAATCTTTTCAAGAGAGCTTGGTCTTCACATAATGTGTCCAAAGTAAGATAATTTGAGCCAGGGTTTGTGGCTCAAGCAAGAACTCTGAATTGATTTGTTCAGTGATTCATTTGATTGTTTTTTAGGCTGTCACATCTCTCACATCAAAGTTCAAAAGTGTCTTTCCTATTTCTTCAAAGTCCAACTCTGTAGATCTACCTATCTTGAAAGAAGCAGGCAGATGTGCCCTAGTCATATAGATCTTAAGATGCCTGGAAAACAACTGGCAACTAGTGCAGGTCTTTTAGCATAGATATCATAGAGACCAGATGTTGTTCCCCAGTTAACAACTTAGTTCTGCAGTATAACTCCATGTAGGATATAGTAATTGTGATGGTGAGAAATGATGTTAAATCCAAATGGTTCAGAAGTATTCACATCCATGCAGCACAAACAAATTTCCATAAATGATCCTTGCCCCAGTGACTACTTGGTTTAAAGATGGTAGTCAACCAAAGAGAACTTTGATGCAATGATCTTGCTTATTTATGGGAAGTACAGTCTATGACTCAACTCTAACAACTTTCTCAAATTGTTTTTCTACCGATCAATAGCGCCTCTGTCTTATATAGAGTAATACCAGTTTATTCAAATTCATTTAGTCATTACTAAATGTAGGCAATGATTAAGGAAATAGCAAGAAGTAAGATCTGGCCATCATCATTGTGCTAGTGACATCTCATTCCAAACTCCAGACATTCTCCCAATGATTGAATATAATCTTTAATTGCCAAAGTTAATAGATGGAACATGTAAGGCCTACATAACAATAGCTGAGATGCTGAATAATAGTTGAAGTTGCCCAGTGTAATTTTCAAATATGCAAGTTAGCAGAAAGCACTTTTCAGTCTTTATACTTTCTATTCTAAAACTTTCCTACTTTATCCTCCTAGCGAATCCAAGCCAACATTTTATCTAGAGTTTTTAAAAATGTGGTAAGATGGAAATGTTGCTGTCTGACGGTGTAGATTTATCAAGTTTGTGCAATGCCAAAATCTTCGCCTCAATAAACTTCTGACACTATATATTTGTGATAAACAAGTGTGCACACATTTTCCTTTCTTGTATTTGGGTTCAGAGATCCCCTTCCACTAAAAAGTGTTACTTGGACAAGTTGAGCAACACGTAACATAGACGTGTGTGTAAAATCTAGCTGTCATTCACCGGCCTATTATTTTCTTTCAAACTACATAAAGTAAAAATAGCTTAGGTTTACATTGCAGAAATTTTAGAGAAGTGCCATTTCTACATTGCAATGAAAGGACATCTTGGAAGTAAAAGTTCAAGAGGAAATGACGAGAATGTTATGTCTCATTAAAACCAAGAACGTTAATATGGAACCTAGCAAGATATTTGCAACATGATCACATTTGATGAACGTATTGGTGCTCATAATGCTAAACCAATGAAAAGTGCTATAATTTGGGTTTACAAAGGTTAGCAATGTTCCAGAATCAGGGGTCAGGCAGGAATACAGTTTCAAAATATTTCTACAGCAATCGGGTTTTGTTTAGATGTCTTTAACCTCCATAAAAGAAAGGACGCAATAGAAGTCTTTACAATAAAGAACATAAAAACATTTCTCAGTATAGACATT
The DNA here is from genome assembly GCF_009769535.1 of Thamnophis elegans. NCBI lineage: Eukaryota > Metazoa > Chordata > Lepidosauria > Squamata > Natricidae > Thamnophis > Thamnophis elegans. The sequence goes on from NC_045548.1 coordinate 9,492,866, forward strand.
CCCTTTTAATGTGAAATAATTTGCTTAAAAGACACTAAGATTTTGTACACCTTCTTCTTGTTTAGCAACTGCGTTCTGTCCTGTATACAGTATCCTGTGCCTGAACCATTTCCCTCTTTTTTGGCTGCCTTATGGGGTAGATACAGAGGTGGGTTGCCACTGGGTTGCACTGGTTCGAGTGAACCGTTAGTGGCATTTGGGCTTGGGCCGCCTGAACCGGCAAGTGATCCAGGCTGGCCTCGTCCCCAAATCAGTTTCCTGGTCTCTGCTGCCATTGCCGGCAAGGTTTTTATTAGTTTTTAATGCAGTGATGGGTTTCAAAAATTGTTCGAACCTACTCTGTGGGTGTGGCCTCCTTTGTGGGAGTGGCTTGCTGCCCATGTGACCGGATGGGAGTGGCTTGCTGCCCATGTGACCGGATGGGAGTGGCTTGCCGTCCATGTGACCAGATATGAAGATGCCGACGACACTTGTCAGAACCACCTTAAATTACCTCTCACACAGCACTGGCATGCATAAGAATAGGATGTAAACTTGTTTTTTAAAGGGCATCTTTGGTTTGCGTTAAAACAACTTCAACACACGCAATGCTCTGATTGCACCACAAACGCAGTAGTCATCCTTACCTTTCACAGAGGCACTGAGTTTTATAAATACGAGCATGATAATGTAGAATAATCATATCCAAGGACCAGTGGTGGGTTTCAAAAAATTTTGGAACCTCTTCTGTAGGTGTGGCCTGCTTTCTGGGTCCACTGGTGGAACCTCTTCTAACCGGTTTGGTAGATTTGAAGAACCGGTTCTATCGAATAGGTGTGAACTGGTAGGAACCCACCTCTGTTTTAATGGTCCTTGCGCATGCGCAGAACAATTTACATTGAACTGCGTATGTGCAAGCAACGTGCATGCACAGCGAACCAGCAGCAATCCACCCCTGGGTAGATAGATGGTTTAAACAAGCTCCTGAGTTGTTATCTGCAGTGTAGTCTTCCCTAAAATATGCTAACTGAAATTTATCAAGTCAGTTTGTTCTAGTGATTAAGTTTCGGGCTAGAAAGCAAGAGACCATGCGTTCAAGTCCTGCCTTAGCTATAAAAGGTAGCTGGGTGACCTTGGGCCTGTCGTTCTCCCTCAGCCTCATTTGTTGTTGTGAGGAGAATAGGAGGAGAAAGGTGTGTTGGATATCTTTGCTGCCATGAATTATTTGTAAAAATAATAAAGGCAGGTTGCAAATAAACAAATAAATAAAAAAACAAGGTCAGCTGTCTGATCTTACTAAGTTGATTAGAATCCTGTTCCTGCCTGAAACTGACTAGATTTTAATCAGACCGAAGACTTTTTTTTTGTACGGTGCATAAGATTTCATTACAAATGCACACATTGGTCATACATTTTTTATGACAGTTTATTAATGTCATACTTGCAAATAGACAGCTAACCAAAGTAATTGCTAACCGAGGAATGGCTGTTCAAATAAACTAGACTACTGGTCTTTCAGATGAAGGTGCTTATATTAGTGATTGTCACTAATATAATTGTCACTATAGCAATTGGTTCTGGAATTCTGAATGCTTCTAGAATGTTCATTAGAAACCAAATATACATGCTAAATATTCTGTATTAGAATCCCATTTAGCATACAAAATATGGGTTACATTAATTACTGCAGCAAACAATAAACAGGTTGTAGATTCAATTGGACATAACAGTTTTCTTCCTTAAGGGCCTACACAAGATTATCATCATAATTGTTTATATTTCCACCATAGCATTGAGTACTAAGATTACGCTTGGGGGGGGGGATACAAACTGTATCCCAAACTGTAATCTTTACTAGAAAGTAGAGATTGAATCTTAGCTCACCTTCAAGTTTGCTTTTACTTTTAAATATTTTTCAACTTTTGTTTCACATTTTTCCCACCAACCTAAATATAAGATGTTTGGAGGTGAAAGGTGTTGTTTGACCGATGCTGTTCCATGTGCTTTCCTGAGTAATTCTGAACATTGTGTGATAACATAAATCTAATTTCTACACTGTGTAGAATTATAAAGTTGCAAAGTTGGGATTGACTTTGTGGTACATTATTCCCAAATTATTTTTAATAATTATTTTTATTATTTAAATAATGTTCATTTAATTGTACATTTTATAAGATTTAGAAACAAGTTTCTAAACAGGTTTCTACATATTTGAATATATATTTACAGTATCTAAAAATAATGATCGGTGTCAGTCAGTGATGATGTCAATCAGGATCTCAGGATTTTAATAATTTTAATACTTGGCCTGGGTTGAATAAGGCTTCTTAAATGTGATTTGGATAGTTTAATTTGAAAAAGTTTATAGCATTGCAATTATGCAAAAATGCTTTATATTCTCAACTTTACTAAAGTATACTCAACTAAAAGTATCTGCTAGATAAGAATCTTTTACCAGAAGAGGTAAAATAATTTTTACCAGAATGGAAAGAATATTGATGATGGAAATGCCCAATATAACTTATAATTTAAACTTCAGTCTGGATTGTTACCCATTTGCCCTGGAATAAACCCCATTGGACTTACCTCTGAATAGGCATGCATAGGATTGCATTGTTAATGTACCCCTTAGCATAATAGAGGTCAAAGACTTTCACCTGATAAGTGTGGCTTAAAGTCCATCAACATGCTTGCATAATGTAGCGTTGCTTTTTGGAAAGATACACTGGTAATTTTAAGAGAGGAGGCCACGGAAATATTATCTATAATGTCAAAAGATTCCAGGAACAAAATTAGCAGTAAAATCTGCTATTGAAAATATAGTGAATCACTAAATCATAATAGGAATTGTGCACAAATTCTTTTTTTTTAATAATACAAATTCAAGTAATACAGGTAGTCCTCAACTTATGACCACAATTGAGCCCAACATCTAAATTGCTAACCAGGGTGACCTCGATGTCCCGCCTCCTGTCCTGCAAAACCTTCCCACCAATCCACCTCAGAACACTCTACTGGATGGTCTCTCGTTCACGTCCTGTTGCTGGCTGCAGCCATGTCCTAGCAGGTGCTGCGCCCCCAGAGCGGTCATTTGGCAGTGGCTCGTGGGCTGCTGACCCTCCAGGGCTAGCGGGTGGGGGAGCAAGTGGAGAGGGGGGCAGACCAGGGGAGGGAGCGTTCCGGTATGCGGGCTCCGGAAGATCAGGTACAGGGAGGCACGCTAAATTTCACCAACTGGTATGCCTGTATCAGTGAGTACTGGCTGAAACCCACCCCTGGACTTGTTGCTTACATCCCTGCAACTTATTGTTACAACATGTATCTTATTATTAACCAACAGATAACAGCAACTGTAAATAAGGTACAAGGGCCTCAAATAATTACAAATAAATCCTATTAACGTTAGGAATAATAATTCTAATTCAAAGACATCCTATGTACATGATTCTCGGGCATGTTTTTCAAGTGGAATGGTGACAGTATAAGCAAGGTCTTTGGCAATTATGTTTGACATTTTCAGCAGCATGAATAATTATGTATATTTATGTATATTTAAGGAAGAGGTCTCAGGCTCAGACACATTTGAGCCATATTTAATTTTTGTACAATAAATATAAGGAAAAGTCATCTAAAAGTCATAATAGATATATTTTATGTTTCAGGCTAGATTATATCTATATATTTATACCAGTGGTGGGCTCCGGATTCCGTTCCAACTGGTACAGTTGGAACGACCCCAGAGTCATCCACATGCACGGGCGCAGTACGTGCGCATGCGTTGTAGAATCAAATGATGCTGCTGCAAGCCTCTGCAACACTCCAGCTGCTCGGCGGAGTATCGCACAAGCGCCGTACTCGTAATGCTCATGCGTGGAAGCGCCAAAAGCTTAAAGTACAGGTAAGGAGGGTGGGCCCTCTGGAGCACCGTACTGAACGGTACCCAGTGCTCCAGGCAGGATCTGGTATGCCATACCGGGACGTACCTCCTGCAACCCACCACTGGTTTTGTCAGATAGATTAATTTAATCGGATTAATTACATTTGATTAATGCAACACAAACAATTTATGGGTCATTAAAATGGTTGCACATCCTGATTATTATTTTTTAAAAACAATCCCCTTTAAAGATTTGCATTGTGTGCAGAAAGACAATCTTCAGAGAATGTGGTTGTATGGAAATAGAATGCTGAAGAAACAGCATTTTCAAATATGTTCATGTATCACTAACAAAATGTTTAAAGATGCCCACAAAAGAAAAAATATTATTCATAAAGGATTTTCCTAGACTCAGATTAAGCCCTGACATAACCCTACACTAGGAAATTCCTTAGAATTACTCAAAATATTACTGAGAACAGAAAATAATGGCTTATGGGAATTCTCTAGAATTGACTTGAACCATCACACATAACAATAGAACTAGTATGCAGAAGCTATACAAAAATTACTTCGATCTCACAATATATTATTTCTTTTTCCCTCTTTTCTTCCTTAGCAGTCTTTTTTGTGTGTGTGTGTGTGTGTTTGCTTTCAAAGTACAGTTGTTGGCAAACCCGAACTAAATGACAGTGAAAAGTACCAATCACCTGCCTAATCATTTGACAGCTGAACTAGCTACAAACAAATTTTTCAGGTTTTCATTTGAGTTTTGAAAGCACTTGATTTAAATTAAAAATCTTTGGGATCCTTCACTTGAATGAACAATAAAGAAATGGATAAATCCAAAATTATTAAATGACATTTCTTCCTAAGGACAGACTAAAATTAGACAGGAAAATCTGAAACATGTTTATTAAGATTAATTATGTAACCATAACCTCCTAAGCAGGGTGGGGGGGGGGAGTGAGGAGTGACTGCCAAACCAATCTTCAAAAGAATTAGTAGTTTGAGAAGCCTGAGTTGCTTGAAAAAAAAGGAAATTATGGAAGGAAGGATGGGTGAATGGATGCTGGCAGTCTTGGCCTACCTACCAAAGCTGAGGAATAGGTTGGCCCGAAATACTGTTTAACTGTTTATTAAATTTATAGGCCGCCCAATCCCGGAGGACTCCGGGCGGCTTACAGAAACAGAGATTAAAAGAAATTAAAAACAGATAAAACACGACCAATTTAAAAAGACACAACATGCACGGGGCTGGACCTCAATCCAGAGGTCAACAGCCCCAGGCCTGCCGGAATAGCCAGGTCTTAATAGCTTTTCGGAAGGCCATGAGAGTGGGTAGGGTCCGGATCTCTGGGGGTAGCTCATTCCATAGGGCCAGAGTGACAACAGAGAAGGCCCTACTCCGAGGCGTCGCCAGCCGGCATTGTCCAGCTGATGGCACCTGGAGAAGGCCCAGATTGTGCGAACTTATCGGTCTTAGGGAGGTGTGCGGCAGAAGACGGTCTCGAAGATATCCGGGTCCTAAGCCATGTAGGGCTTTAAAGGTGATAACCAGCACCTTGAATCGTGCTCGGAGACCAATGGGAAGCCAGTGCAGCTCGCGGAGGATAGGTGTAGTGTGGGTGTACTTAGGTACACCCAATATCGCTCGCGCGGTTGCATTCTGGACTAATTGTAGTCTCCGAACACTTTTCAGGGGCAGCCCCATAAAGTTGTGACACTGTGAATTGTCCCAATCAAAGTACTTGCCTGTATCCAAAAGGGTTTTCTTCGAGCTTGTATGATTGCTTTTGAGAAATGATTTATTCTTACTCACTCGCTGTACTGAGACCAATTAAGTTATTTTTATGGCAATTATTTTGGAATATAATACTCGAAGGCTGTGAGAAATTTTTGCAATACTCAGTGATGATGTTAAGGCAGCATATCTGAATGCAAAGCGCTGTTATGTCTTTCCACTGTCACAAATGTAGCTGCACTACCTGCAGCATATACAGTGTATACATTATCTCATATGTCATTGTAGAATATTTTCTGAGCAGTGTATGTGAAGTTGGAATGCCAAGCTGAATATTGTCTTATAGGTTTGTGTGCAAAACAATAATATATATTACATTACCAACAATTGAACTGGATGAATCTTCAAGTAACAACTTATCTCCTGGCACATTAACTATGCACTATTGTAAAAGAGCCTCAGAACTCAGGGTTATTTTTTTTTTATTAAAGAGCAAAGGCATTAGATGAATTTTGGGTTCCACCACAAAACTGTGGTAGACTAAAGCGCGTGTGGCTAAAGCGCGGTGACAAAACCACACAGTCAAAACCGCGCGACAACAGTGCGCCGACAACAGCGCGCCGACAGAAGCGCACTGTAACATAAGCCTAAAAATAACCCTAAACCTAACCCTAAACCTAACGCTAAACCTACCCTAAACCTAACCCTAACCCTAACCCTTACCTTAAGTTAAATCGCGCTTCTGTCGGCGCGCTGTTGTCGGTGCGCTGTTGTGGGCGTGCTTTTGACATCGCAGTTTTAGCGCCGCAGTGTTGTCGGCGCGCTTTTGACGTTTGCGGTTATGTCGTGCCACGGAATTTTGTTATATAAGTACTCCTATACTACACCCATATTATGGCTGTGAATCTTTGAAAACAATTCAGAAGATGTGCTCCAGAATTCAGGTGAGCATAGCGCTTCTCAGGTCTTTTATTTAAAAAGCGCCACAATTTTACAGAAATGATGCGAAATGGTGTGGCTGATTTAAGAATTACATTAACTTTAATGAACTGACAGCTTAAAGCACCAGCACTTTTTTTGTTTCAGGCTTGCAAAGAAGATAGAACAGAAGATAAACAGTTATAATGAATATATCATGACAAAATTCAAGAAGCACTTCTTTTGAACAATTTTTGAAGCAGGCACATGTGGTGTATGGGCTAAAGGTAACAGAACTGGGTTGCAAAAATATGGATGACCACAAGATGGCAGCACAAATCGTTTCCTGTACCTCTATTGCCATACATCAGTGGTCTGGGTTTGCAGCTTATACTCTGGATATCATGCTGATGTACTGAGATGATGCAATATAATTGTTGAGAGAACCTCGGATTCTATAGGGCTCCTAGCATCGATAATGATGGGCTCCAGTTCTATTTTTATGGAAGTCACTAAAAGGCAAAGAATATAAAACCTGTCTTTGTTGTGGCAAGTCACAAGAGCTGATAGCATTATTAAATAAAATAAAAGTTGGAGATCCTGACTTAGAAAGGAGAAAAATTGATGTCCTGTTCTCTTGGGTGTGTTTTAAATTGTAATAACTTGGACTTTTTCATCAATAATACATTCCTCAGTGTATTTAGGCATTAAGCTGAAAAAATCAGATTGATTTCTTGTAGCTTTTGCCATTTCTTGCAGCCAGAACATAATTCAATTCTGATTAAGTAATTATTTTAGCTGCATATAGCAATTACTCCACACAAAGCAGTATGTTTGTTAAATTACTGCACTTTATATAGAACTCCAAGTGAAAACTTATTTATCAAACTTTATCAGGTTGTCTAGAGTTCAAATTGCCAGTTCTGATAAACCAGCCTTATTGATTCAAAACTGGCTTTAGTTTTTTATTCTAATGAAATAGCTGGATACTATTTTAAGCTTTTACTTTTTAGCTGCTATGAAAGTCCTTGAAAAGGTTAGCTAGTGTCAATATAGTATTTCAGGGTGCATTGAAATTCTTCAGCAGTTTTTCTAACATAACCTGATATCTGACTAACTTGGGAACTGGAACATTCTTTCTAAAGAACATTGTTTTATATACACAATTCCACAGAAGCACCCCCACTCTCAAACTTGGTCTGTGTTTACAAAACACAATGAACAACAATCCGTCCAATCTCATTTTAGGGAACCATGTTGTGCAAACCTAACACACGTGCTTAACTTTATGGTTCAGCACATTACACCAACTCAGAAAATTTCACAATGATTAAGTTAATGATAGCTAATTGTATCATGTTAAAACAGATTTTATGGACATGCATAAAATACCTCAGATTTATAATGATTGACTCTGTTTGGGGAAAGCAAAAGACTAATCAATCCTACGTCCAATTAATCACAGTGAATCAGGTTCCCTTCCATTTTGGCTACTGCTTCATTTCATCTGCTACAATAAATAACTCAACTTGCTCTCTTCGTGTAAGTTTTTTCCATAAACTAAAATAGGAGAAGGGAAGCACGTCCATTATCCCTTAAAGCAGGGTGTCAAACTCGTGGCCTGCAGCCTGGATACATCATACACTGGCCATACCCGTTTGGTTTTAGCGAAGGGGAAAAAAGTCACGACGTCATGTGACAACACGTGTTTGACACCCCTGCCTTGAAGGGTAACATGGTGCAGTAGCTAGTCTTTTTATTATTAAGGCCTTTCCCATGCATACTTTTTTAATTAAATGAAGGAATATTTCTTATTCTATATTTGAGATCTCATATTTCTGCAAAGAAGTATTTCTATTATGGGATTAAATAGGAATTTTCTCCATGGTCAAAAACAATGAGATCATATACTTATGTACTGTGTTTCCCCAAAAATAAGAAAGGGTCTTATTTTCTTTTGACCTCCGAAATAAGCACTTGGCCTTATTTTTGGGGTAGTCTTATTATTTTTGAGGTGCAGGAGGCTGCAAGCATGGACAACTCATAACTGCTGCTATGTTGCAATATTTTTTGGGGGGAGGGCTTATTTTGGGGGGAGGACTTATTTTAGCGCATGCACTCAAAAGCCCAATTTGGCTTATTATCCGGGGAGGTCTTATTTTTGGGGAAACAGGGTATCTATTTATTTATTTAAATATGGCTACCTACCTATCACAAGGCACTCTAGGTGGCTAACAATATAATTATAACATAAACACATGAACAACAACAAAAGTTGAAGTCCCAATAAAACTTGCATCTGCCAATCAAGCACAACCATAATCATTAGTTCCATCAACATCCTTGTTCCTGTACACCAAGGCTGCCAAACTCCCGGCCAATGGGCCGGATGTGTCATGCACTGGCCACGCCCATGCCCGGTTTAGCCAAGGGGGGGGAGTCCCAATACGTCACGTGATGCCACCGTAATGTGACTTTGACACCCCTGCTGTACGCCAACAAGGTTGAGTTCTTCGGTATATCTGGAGGGAGGGGAGGCTATTGCATGAAAGGGAAGGACACTTCCAGGGCCACACAAGGTGATGCTGTTTCATCAAGGGAACCTAGGGGAAAGGCAGAAACCATGAAGGAAGAGGTAATCTGGTCCCGTGGTACAAAGGTGAGAACCAACACCTTGATTGTATCTGGAAGTCTGGTGCAGCTCACTTTTTTTCTGTTCAAAAGTTTTATTTCTTTTCAAACAAACATTTCATCATTCCTCAATCAGTAAGACATCGGAGTACAATTTTTTGTGTGTCAAAATAGTTCTAGTTTACCACCAAATTCTTGTCTAGCCTAATGTATGCCCCTCCCTCCCTCCACCCTCCTCCCCAACCCCCCTCCTCCTCCCCCCCCCGACTTCCCAGAACCCGTACGCGGTATGGATTTTTAACAAACACAGTCTAAAATCTATTGAGAAAAAAGAAATAAAGAAATTAATGACATCTCTATATTGATCTTAGCTTCTTCTTGCTGAGCTAACTTTAAACAATTTAAATCATTTCTGATCTTAAGCATAGGCTAACTGGAATTTCTTGGTCCCATATTTATTTTGTATATAGTCAATCCATTTTTTCCAGTCTCGTTTATATCTCTCATTTGAGTGATCTTTAAGATACGCTGATATTTTAGCCATCTCGGCTAAGTTTGTAACTTTCAATGTCCATTCTTGAGTTGTAGGCAGGTCTTCCTTCTTCCAGTATTGCGTCACTAACAGTCTTGCTGCCGTTATTAGGTGCAGAATCAAGTTGGTCTCTACCACTGTAAAGTCAGTGGTGCAGCTCACTTAATAGCAATGTTATCTCGGTATATCACCAATTCTCCCACTATCATCCACGTTAACTGCATTCTGACGTAGCTGAGCTTCTGAAACAAAGGGAACATGCACTATTTTTCTAGGGAGCATGCCAGCAATCAAGTGCAGAACAGCAATGCATTTCTATAGTTACCTGGTGCAAGCATCTCGACTCTTTGCATGCTACTGTGACATAGGACAAAATTCCTCCTCACGCCTCTGATCACTACCACAGTAACACCTCAGTATAAACTAAGTCAACATACTCTATGAGGAGCAAACTCTATGAAAGTTAATGTCCACTCTGACTATAGATGCATACCAGAAGGTTTTAAGTATCCCCCCCCAATGGTATCACTTGCAAAAGTCTCTTTAAAAAAGGCAATAGTTGCCTCGTATCCCTTGTAAGGTTTGGGGACCTCAGTGAAGGAAGATGACAGACTCTTAGACGGGCACATGTGCTTCATTTGAGATGAAGGACCATGAAGGAAGAGCACAGAGAAATGCAAACGCTAACAAAACCTCACGTTCTTTGCTAGAAGCAATGAAGACACTCGGAAAGGGTTAAGGCTGGCTTGGCCGGGGCTGTGTTCTGCGTATGCAATAATCTGTGTGGCTCTCTTGGCCGTCTGACAAAAGAGTTGCCTCCTTCTCCTCCACCCCTTTGCATGAAGTAGGATCCTTGAGGCTGCCAACTGCTCCATATTTGCCTTCTATTACACATTTACATACTGGAGAAGAGAGCGGAGCCAGCTTCTATCCTGCAGACCATCATCGTTTCTGTTACAGTTGGTAAGGGAAGCAACTGTTATCACACCGAAGGGGAAATAAATTATTATTATTTTTCTTATTTTAAAAAAAAGGCAACCCCCCCCACCCCCCCACCCCAAAGCCCTTGAGATCAACTGGCAAGTATTTTTCCCACCACCACCACCACCACCCTCCGGTCTGTCTTCCCCACTACAACCCCAGTCTCCACTGACACTTTTATACAGTAAGTGGCTTTTCTTTTTTTTTTTTATTAAAAAAAAAAAATTCCTCTGCTTTCGCTTCTTTCGCTCCCCTCCCCTCAACTCCCAAGCAAAAGCCTCCAGATATTTCCAGCTGGAAAAACACATACAAGGTTACTAGGGGGGGGGGGGGGAGTGGTAGGGAAGGGCGACGTAGCTCTTGTGTTATGCCACGGCTTGGAAGGAAAAGTCGCCCCGGTTAAGAATTCTGCAAAATGCATCTTCTTCATCCTCCTCCTCCTCTCGGTTTCCCCCCACTCTCTTCTTTCTCACTCTACCCCCCCCCTCCCTTCCTCCCCCGGGCTTTATGTGTCGAGGCCGGAGCGAGGAGGAAGGAAGGAGAAACCAGGCCAGGATGGTGTTATTTTTACGTGCAGTGGGTGGTGCTGCCTGAAATTCTTTGCATTCTGGGCATACGAGAAATGCAACCCCCCCCCCCCACCCACCCCATGCATTTGAGAGTAAAGGAAGGACAGGAAATCGTATGACCCCCCCACCCTCCGTTTTCACCGCTCTGGTGACCCCCACCCCCCAAAAACACCCCCCCCACCCCATGCATTTGGCTTGTGTGCTGCCTGGCTTTCCTCCCGGCGTTGAACTGGGGAGAGAGAGGGGGAGCCTCCCCGCCGCCTGGCTCCTTAAGTGCGTGACTGGCACCCGGGGAGCCATTGGCGCGGGGAGCGCGGGGCTTATAAGCGCAGGCCGCGGAGTCTTTTTTGTTTTTTCCCCCCCCGAAGCAACGCCCTCCGCCGGCTGCCTCGCTGGCCGCCGCCGTCTGGCTAAGAGTCGCGTCCCTCCTTTGCCGCTGCTGAAGGCCGGCTGGGCTGCCGAGGGCGAGCGGAAGAGCGCCCGCCTTTCTCTCTCTCCCCCTGCTCACTCCTCCCCCGGCTTGATAGTAAGGGAGGGCCAGCCGCCGCTGCACTGTGTAGTACGGGGCTGGGTGGCTGCCGGAGGGGTGAATGAAGCGAAGAGGCGGCGCAGGAGGAGGAGGAGGAGGTGCTGGGACTGGGATGTGCCCAGCAGCGGTAGCAGTTCCAGCTCCTCCACTATGCTCCTACATTCAGGCCCCAAATCGGCTGGAGGCTCCTCCGGGCACTACTACTACTACAGCAAGGAGTCAGTGAGTGAGTAAAGGCCACCGCTGGGCACGGGAGGAGGAGGAGGAGGAGGAGGTAGGGCTCCGTTACAGGTGGGGAGGGAGAGACACACTATGTTCCCCTTCACCTTGACCCATCCTCCCCCGGCAGCTTCTGCTTTTCACCTTCCGCTAGGCTTTTCCCTGGGAAGGGAAGATTCGCCACCCTGCAGGATCGTCCAAGATTTTGCCAGGGAGGATCGGCTTTTTTTCCCCTTCCTTTTTTGCTTTTTAATAGATCCGACAGAGTTGCTTCCCCCCCTTTAAAGAAAAAGGAAGGGGGGAAGGGAGGGGAAAAAAAAGAGGCAATTCCGCCTTTTGAAATCCTGTTTCGTGTCTCTTGGTGCTGTCCTGCTTCGCGTCGCTCACTCTCCCAATTATTTTTCAAAAGTTACCTTCTACGAGTTTGCCAAAGCCTCCTTCGGATTCTCCAAGCCTCGAAACAATTGTGTAACCCCCCCCCCCAATAATGTTACAGAGAAAGTATTTTTTTCCCCCTGCATATGTTGATCTGTAGTGTACATGCTAATGGCAACAGCAAAATAACATTTTGAAAGGGGAGAGAGAGATACAACAAAATAACATTTTGAAAGAGATACCCGAGGTGTTTTGGGATTTTGTAAAAAAAGAGCAGCCAAGAAAAAGACCAGAATCCAGTGATCGGAAAAAGAGAGCAAATTGAAAGCTTGTTATATAATGCCACACTATGTGGCTAACAAGAACAAGCTATTTTTATTTTGTTTACCGTAAGGTATGCAATAGGGACTCCTCCAGAATCATATTTTTCCCTAGTGATCATAAACCCAGGTAGAATCGGAGGAGAAAGGGAATCCCACACACTTTATAATTTCATAATGGGCATAATAATTAGTTTTACAATTATGTCTTTGGGTAACCACAATTATGTAAGTTACATGTCTTTAGTTTGTGGAGTCTTTTTTTTTTTACCCATATATTTGAATATGAAATATTTCATGATGGAGGTGATTACATCTTTAGCAAATCCACATTTAGTGTTTTTTTTTGACAGGTTTAGTAAATTACCTATGATTCAGTGTAACCAGTTACTTTGCTGAGATTCTGGGGCAGTTTATTTCAGTTTACAATGAAACCTTAAAACAGCACATTCAGATTTCATCAGTGAATGTGGATTTGTTTGTCTGGGTGGTGAGGACAGCCTAGTGTTATTGCGCTGAGAATAAGGGTTATGAATGAGGAAGAGATAACTGATGAGATACTGGATTACTTAGAGTTATACGCTTATTCATCTCCTGTTAACTGTTTTACAGGTCATTCTGTGTCGAATAAAACTATCCTTATTCTCATCCACTGCAAATGTAAGCCAAAAGCTGATAGGTTTTCCACATTTTTCTCTGTGCGTGTGTATGTGTGTGCGTGTGCTGTCATGTAGAGACATGTCACTGGTGTAGGTTTCAATGCACTCTCTCATGCCCTGATCAGTCATGTAATTAGATTGAGGTGCCATGGTAACAGACAGTATTCACCATCCATTCAGGTGCATTTTTCTTGTGACGGGGGTACCTCGGATGGGCTTGTGTTGCAGGCATGAACAACTTTGTAGTCACTTGTATACTATTTATTGTGTGTTGCCTGTTTGCATGTGATGCACATAATTTGTATAAACATTGAAATGGAAAAAAAATCAGAAGCTGCATGTAATATTGGAGCAATTTCAACTTTGAATTTAGGAGTTGCAAGACTTTCTGTACAGCATTAGTATTTTTATTTTTATTTTTCTTGTATATAGATCTTTAGCAGTAAAGTGATTGTTCACATTAGAAATTAGGTTAAGCTGGTTGCTGAATATTTTCTTTTTTTAGTCGTCTTCAGAGGCTTGTAAAATTATAAACTCTGGTAATGGTTCATCCCTCTCCTCTGCATGAATTTCTGAGTGCAATTGAAAATATTTAACCTAAAGGTATTATTATTATTATTATTTGAGCTACCAGAAGGCATTTGTGATTGCTTTTAAACTTGGAGCAGCTTCTTTTTAAGTTTAAACTTCCTTTGAGTTTTAGTTGGTTTATGGTTGGTATTTTACTTTGAGGAAATCCTTTATCCTTTAGGGCAGCTTTGTAGGATAGGCAACTTTGGCTGTTTTCCTGTTTGTTTCAGTTGGACTATCTATACATATGTTGAATGACAGCAGCTTTTTACTAGCATAACATTTTATTAATTGGATTGCTTAAAATAAGGATTAATTGGATATGTATTTAATTTGGTATTGAGAACTGAGATTTCAGATTTTTCTTTTTTAATTCTTTTCTATCTGCAATGAAACAAGCTTTGTAGTATTTTTAATCAGTCCCTTTATATTTTCACAAGAATGGCCTGTATAACTTTTTTTTTAATGTGTGTTTGTATCATCTTTATTGTCCAAATGTGCTTTGTATGTTCAGAACATCAAACCACTGCAGGAATTTAAAGACTCCAACCCTTAAAAAATATTGCAGGCATAATAGCTTGCAGCTTCCTGGAATGCATTTCTAGCTGTGCTGTTGATTGATGAACGACTTTTACATCCCAGATTCTAAAATTTACGCAATGTTTGTCAGGAGCATATAGGTTTATAACTAATTCACGATAAGGTTCTCATCTTGGATTCTAAACAGATTTTCCGATAAAGACATTTTGTGTAAATAGAAAGTTGTGAGCTATGCAAATGCCATGAACATGTATTGTTAGTAGATTAACAGTTGTCTGTAGTATTTTAAAACTTCAGAGTTTATACTAAAAAACAACAACAACCCTTTCAGTAAAATAATTGAGTTGGTTGCTTAACCATTCGGAGACAGGAATCATACATGATAATGTACTTTCAATGGCATGCAAAAGTTAAACATCCTGATGTCTTAGTTTATGAATTTGTAGAAATTATTTTTGATCTAAACTACAGCAACTAATGCAGGTAACACTGAAATAATTTCAGACTAAAATGCATTATAATATAAATAGATTTTATTTGTTTTAGCAATTAACAGGTAAGGGAAGGTTTTTGAGAAAATAAAACAAGTTGGAATTTAATCGTAACAATCTATTTGTTTGAAGGTCATAGTGAGCATAATGTAAATATTTTAACAGTTTATTTAATGATTTACATAATTCTCCAATAGTTTTGTTTATTTATTTTTTGTATCACTGTTTTAAGCACAATATTAAATTTAGAGAAGAGCAAAGCTTTTTATTATTGTTGATATAT
The DNA here is from genome assembly GCF_009769535.1 of Thamnophis elegans. NCBI lineage: Eukaryota > Metazoa > Chordata > Lepidosauria > Squamata > Natricidae > Thamnophis > Thamnophis elegans. The sequence goes on from NC_045548.1 coordinate 9,508,083, forward strand.
TTTTAATGCAAAGTAAAACACATTAACAATGCCAAAGTTACATATTTGTATGCTTCTATGTCACATGTTGATTTTAAAAAAAGGTTATATTTTGCTATGCTCCAAGTTATTAAATTATTGGTATTTGGAACCTTCATCCCCATTAACCATTTCGAAACTGGAAATCTTTGTTTATTTATTCTCAGTATTGTTGATTGCAGGCATGTCTTTCATCTGTATATCTAATTGGCATACTTCTCTCTGTCTGCCGAGTGTCAGCTTCACTTCTGATGATGATCTTTTAGAGCAGTTTCTCACACAAGCAGTCCTATTAAGGGAGGCTGTTATTAGTTTACAGATTCCATCACATTCTGTTCAGATTTCGGTTTTGGGCCAGTGTGTGCCATCCAGCAGTCTGAGAAAAAGAAAGAAAGAAACGAATGTGACAGGGAATAGCAAGGGGAACATAGGATTAATTTTATAGAATGTCTCTTTCTCACGGTCCTGCTACTATGATATGATTGACTTGTTTATGAAGCTTTATGAATGTGTAGGAATGCTTTAGACTGAGATATCTGAAGAATGATGTGCTTTCACTTTGCACTTCAAAAGTTAGTAGCAGGGCTTTTATTTCTAGTTACATTTTATAAGCAACCTTTTCTGATTATATTTTTTTAAGCGTCAGATGATCTTTATGATAGTATTTACTACAGAATCGCCTATTGTGTAATAAAACATATCTAGTTCTTTGCTCTGACAGCTGGAGGGCAGTGCTTTACATATATTGATGTCTATGAGAACAAAAGTAGGCCTCACTCCCCCCCTTCACTACCACAGTAGTGAATGTTGACTGAAATGTTTATTAAGTTCAGGCATAATTTGTTAAGAAGCAGTTTCTTTGTTGAGAGAATCTTTGAGTGCTTTGCTGGCCCATTGATCTGGTGAATAATTAACTGTTTAGGTGGAATTCATGTACTTAGTACAAATAATAGATCTGGAGAGCAATTCTCTATCTGGCTATCTGAGAATAAATTCAGTGAATTGAACAAAATTTTTCATTACTCATGTAGGTTATCCTACAATATGATTAATGTAATAAATGAATTTTAAAAACTCTGCAAGTTAAACTACAGAGTTCTGGTGTGTGTGTGTGTGTGTAGAATTGTATATTGGAATTGAAACAAAGGTGATGTGAACAGCTGGATAACATTTTAATATGTGAATTATTTCCACAATTTTTAGGAGATTGTGATTTAATAAATCGATGGAATTTTTTTGGTGAACTTTTACAAAGAGACATCAATAATTATGGATATACTAAGGAAGTTCTATTGTACAAGCCTGATTTAAATGGGATATGTGGAGAAAATAGAATATATAAAGAGAATCTTCTTAATAGACTGTGCTCGATTTGATTAAATCTTCAGCTTAATTTGAAGTAAAATAAAAAAGGAGTATAAAGTTCCAGCAGGTGGCGATACATGGTCTATCTTTTCTGTCTCAGAAACTAAGCAGAGTTAGACTTGATTGGTATTTGGATGGGAGACCACCAGGATATAATGATTACTAGATCAGGAAATTGGAAAAACATCCTGGAAGAAAGAATTGTTCCATATTGTTGCAAGAAAATGATACAAACTTCACTAGGAATTTAGCTTGAGTTTAAAGTAGACTTCATAGTTGGAATTAAAAAGTACAGAGGAGTACACATATATGTGCAAACATATAATTTCAAGGAGGAATGTATTGCTTTTCAGCATATGATTTCAAGAAACCTGAAACTATATGTTATAAAATAAGCTGATCCAAAGAAAGGAAATGTAATGTACTTATTTATATTTGTAAGCGCTTGTACCTTAAACATTGCACCGTGTCAGGGATAACATAGCAACCATAAAAATGAGGAAAGAGATGATAAAGTACTTCAACTGACCCCGAAACTTTTTTTAAAATTAAATCACTTTCCCTTTTATATTGTCCTTTAAGCTATAAAGTTTCCACTGAAGTTCTGGGAATGGTGCATTCTGATAGAGAAATAAACACATTTAACTTTCTCACAATTTTATGTTATTTATGCTATTAGATATTCTAATATGGGTGGGTTATTTTTTTAAAGAAATATGCTATAATAGCTTCAGATTCTTGTTATTTTCTGATACTTCATTTTAATGGGAAAGCTTCTCTTGCAGACCCTTCTTTTGCAAAAGAAGACATTTGATTTGTATAGTTAGATACAGGTATATCTATCTATATCCCTGTGTCCTTGTAATATCACCACAGGCTGGTTTCCACAATTTTGTGCAAGTTCTAAGAAGAATCCACTGTAGCTAACACTGTGATGCCAACATTATTTGAAGAGCAGATTTAGGCGATTTTTTTCCCCTGTTGTTACACAGGCTTGTAATAGCATTCTTATGTGTCATCTGGCAATATTGACCACTGTATCACACTAAAGCAATTCATTTACATTGGCCTGATTCATTTTTTTTGCGGGGGGGGGAATTAATGAAATGTATGATCTATTTCAGGAAAGAAACGATGTTTTACAGGCTACAATGAATGCAATTTCATATGACATTAAGTCAGAACAACATTATAGCTTAACACAAGGTTGGCTATTTGGTGCATTCCAGATGTTTTAAAGTCCTGCATTGCCTAGTCTTTGGCTGTGCTCACTGGAGATTGTAGGAATCGAAACTGAAGATATCTGGAGGGCAATTGGTGGCTTTACGTTATGGTTTATATCTGGTGGTATTCCCCGGTTAAGCTGTTGCTTTGTAGCATGTGTTTCAAATAGCTACGGTTATATGTACGGTTTAATCGATCTTGACTAAATCCTAAAAATTATGAATGCTATCTTCTGTTTCCCCCCTTTTTTTTCCAATACTCGCCAAGAAATATAGCTGATTTGTCTGTTTCACCACAGGGAGATTCGACTCTGCTATTGTTATCTTCTGACAAGAGGAGGTTCTTTGAATTTTGCTCCACCATTTTTTGCCTTTAGAGAGGGAAGAGAGAAGGAGAAAATATACCATATCTTAATTTTGTTAAAATTAAGCTTATGTACCAGAAAGCACCCGCCATGTCTGTCAGGGTTGATATAAAGATAAAGACAAGAAGAATAGAGTTATGTTTAAAGGTCACAGATTTTGAATGATTTTCTGGAACCATAACAAATCCTTTTGATATTTGCTATATTGTACCAATGCATTGCAATAAATCCCCATTTGTTTGAGAGGCGCAGCCAATCTTCTTAAAACCTTCTTAGGATTCCTTTCTGAAATTGAATTCTGACCAATAGTATCCAATAAGTTGATATCAGATATTATAGAAGTTTTTGGTAATTTTAGCAATGCATTCTATTGGATCATTTTAACAATATAGTTTGTTGAGTCGGTTTAGCAATGCAATCTAGCATATTCCAAAGTAATCCTCATTGAGCTCAATAAGACTTATTTTCCGATAATGTGCATTGAATAAATCATAAACCCATGAGAGATATAGCCCATTTCATCATCCATTATTCTGCTTTATTCAAAACACATTTCATATATTTGCTACTTTGTAAGTGGATGGTAAATTATCTTTTTTTGTATATTTTTTGCTTCTCTTCAGATTTTCAATCACAGACACATCAAATTAAAGAGACAATCTAAGCCCTGAGCTTCTTTCTTCACCTATTCAAGGCAACTGCAGCAACAAGTTTTACCTTTCCTTAAAAGGTGCTCCTTTCCCCTAAACAAGGTGAGAACTTTCTTTTTAATAATGTATTTTGCAAAAGAGTTTAATTTGATCTGATGTTTCACACAAATGTTTATAGCATCATTTCTGCTTCGAGGTTTTTTTTCTTCTTTCAAGCCTAGTTCACCACCTAAGAATTGATTGTCTCTATTGATATATTCCATGAATGTTTTGTTGGTTATGTTCTGAGTATAAAGTAAGATGTCTTCCCAATTGCATAAGTATATTAGATTTGCATTCTGGTTGTTATTCGCTTGATTCTAGAGCAGCTGAGGGCAATGTGGTGCCCTCAGCTGCTTGCCCTATTTGGGTAAGGTATTGCCCCATCTGGGTAAGGTATATTGGGAGTGGACAGAGGAAAGGTTTTTTTTAATGAGCTATCCCACCATTTTATTTTCTTTTTACCTACAAAACAAGGGTACCCAATCAAAGTTTCAAAGTGGACACTCACCGCCACTATTGATCAACATAGTAAATTACTAAGCATGTACGATACTTCAAAAGTAAACAACATTTCTCAGTCCCACTGTTGAAAGAAATGTCCTTCTGGGTTCAGCTCCAAGTGGGGAAGAAGACACTGGAGATATGGAGGCTGCTTGGAAAGATGGTTTATTGTTGGACAGGGCCACATGGGTTGAGCCCTGAACAGAAAAGGTGATCACATGCTTCAATGTAGGTGGAGAAGAAGAGAAGGGCCGAGGGAGGGGCTTGCTAGGCTTTTTATACCCTGTTTAGTCCCACCTCTCTGTTTCCTGTTCCTGTGTAAGAAATGTATTCTGATTGGTTGTCAGACTCCCATGGGGCCATGCAGGGGGCTACTCTCTAGGCTGTGATGAGTTCTCAGATGCCTTGTGGTCAGTTGAGTATATTATCATGCCTTTCTGTAGCTGCTGGTGAAGTCTTTATTATGTAAAGTGGGCTAGCCTGGCTAGTCTTAATGGGTCTATTGACAAAGTGGGGATGGGCAAGAAGCTACAGGCAACTATTCTGTCTTTTAAAACATGCTTCTTTTCACATCCAGAGAAATATTCTGCCTTTTCAATATTTCCTAGGATATTTCATTTTTCTGGGAGAGGGCTGGATGATAACTTCCCACACCACGAACATACACATTTATATAGAAGTTATAGATATTATGGTAACTTCTATTGCACCTATTCCTGTTCTTCTTTTTCTTTTGTGCTTTATCACTTTCCTCAGTCTACAGATCATCATGTTCTCTTGTGCTGTTTTCCTGGATTACCGTAATCCCTAAGGAACATTGGATTCCTGTTACCCCAAGAACCCTTTGGGAGTCCTCAGAGTCCTCTCCACTACAGGTGAAACTCGAAAATTTAGAATATCGTGCAAAAGTTCATTTATTTCAGTAAAGCAACTTAAAAGGTGAAAGCAATATATGAGATAGACTCATTACATGCAAAGCAAGATAGTTCAAGCCACATTATCATCACATCATAATTGTGATGATTATGGCTTACAGCTCATGAAAGCTCCAAATCCACAAAATCTCAGAAAATTAGAATATTGTGAAAAGGTGCAATATTCTAGGCTCAAAGTGCCCCACTCTAATCAGCTAATTAAGCCATAACACCTGCAAAGGGATCCTGAGCCTTTAAATGGTCTCTCAGTCTGGTTCAGTAGGAATCACAATCATGGGAAAGACTGCTGACCTGACAGTTGTGCAGAAAACCCTCATTGGCACCCTCCATAAGGAGGGACAGCCTCTAAAGGCAATTGCAAAATAAGTTGGATGTTCCCAAAGTGCTGTATCAAAGCACATTAATAGAAAGTTATGTGGAAGGGAAAAGTGGGGAAGAAAAAGGTGCACAAGCAGCAGGGATGACCGCAGCCTGAAGAGGATTGTCAGGAAAAGGCCATTCAAAAGACTCCTTTCACAAGGAGCGGACTGAGGCTGGAGTCAGTGCATCAAGAGCCACCACACACAGATGGATCCTGGACATGGGCTTCAAATGTCGTATTCCTCTTGTCAAGCCACTCCTGAACAACAAACAACATCAGAAGTGCCTTACCTGGGCTAAAGAAAAACAGACCTGGTCTGTTGCTCAGTGGTCCAAAGTTCTCTTTTCTGATGAGAGCAACTTTTGCATCTCATTTGGAAACCAAGGACCCAGAGTATGGAGGAAGAATGGAGAGGCACACATTGCAAGGTGCTTGAAGTCCAGTGTGAAGTTTCCACAGTCTGTGTTGATTTGGGGAGCCATGTCATCTGCTGGTGTTGGTCAACTGTGCTTCATTAAGTCCAGGGTCAACGCAGCTATCTACCAGGAGATTTTGGAGCACTTGATGCTTCCTTCCGCAGACGAGCTTTATGGGGATGCTGACTTCATTTTCCAGCAGGACTTGGCACCTGCCCACACTGCCAAAAGCACCAAAACTTGGTTCAATGACCGTGGGATTACTGTGCTTGATTGGTCAGCAAACTCACCTGACCTGAAGTCCATAGAGAATCTATGGGGCATTGCCAAGAGAAAGATGAGAGACATAGGACCGAACAATGCAGAAGAGCTGAAGGCCGCTATTGAAGCATCCTAGTCTTCCATAACACCTCAGCAATACCACAGGCTGATAGCTTCCATGCCCCGCCGCATTGAGGCAGTAATTGCTGCAAAAGGGGCCCAAACCAAGTACTGAGTACATATGCATGCGTATACTTTTCAGAGGCCTGATATTGTTCTATGTACAATCCTTGTTTAATTGATTGCATATAATAATATTCTAACTTTCTGAGATTGTGGATTTGGGGTTTTCATGAGCTGTAAGCCATAATCATCACAATTATGATGTGATGATAATGTGGCTTGAACTATCTTGCTTTGCATGTAATGAGTCTATCTCATATATTAGTTTCACCTTTTAAGTTGCATTACTGAAATAAATGAACTTTTGCACAATATTCTAATTTTTCGAGTTTCACCTATATGTTGACAAAGTAATTTCCTTCCATTTTCTGTTTACATCTAGGAAAAAAGTAATTTAGCGCCACACTTATCAATATGTCTTTAAATTACATGGTGCCTACATTATATTTTATTGTGGGTGGGAGGTGCAACATTGTATTTTTAAAAAGAATGATTGCAAGAACTGGTTGTAAAGATGTTCAATTTACACTTAGTGCTTAACTAAAATGGAAAGAGCTTGGTTAAATTATGACATTGAATGATGCATGCTAGATAAAAGAGTTTCATACTTGTACCATTATATGCTTTGTCACTGGAGAGAAAATTATAGACTAACTGATAGAACAGATTGGTAAATTATATTATAATAGCACTAATATTTATTTGGTGCCAGCAACAGTATTTCATTGTGTGTATTTCAGATACTAGCCACCATTACAATGTGAATGATGAATAGAGAGCGCTTAATTTCTATGGTGCAGCCACTCTGTTTAATCATTTGGAATCATTTATTCCAACTCATATGGTTTTTTGTGCTCTACTTGGGGCTGCCCCTGAAAAGTGTTCGGAGACTGCAACTAGTCCAGAATGCAGCCGCGCGAGTGATACTGGGTGTGCCAAGGTACACCCACGTCACACCTATCCTCCGCGAGCTGCACTGGCTGCCCATTGGTCTCCGAACACGATTCAAGGTGCTGGTTATTACCTTTAAAGCCCTACATGGCCTAGGACCTGGGTACCTACGAGACCGTCTCCTGCCATATACCTCCCTTAGACCAATAAGATCACACAGGATGGACCTTCTCCGGGTGCCTTCAGCAGGACAATGCCGGCTGGCGGTGCCTAGGAGTAGGGCCTTCTCTGTTGCCGCTCCAGCCATATGGAATGAGCTGCCCCCAGAGATCCGGGCCATCCCCACTCTCATGGCCTTTCGCAAAGGCATTAAAACCTGGCTTTTCCGGCAGGCCTTCTGATTGGTGTTTGTTGCGTTCTTTTTTTAACTTTGTGTGTCCTATTGTTTTTAAGTTCTTTTAATTTCTTTTTTTATTCTGTAAGCCGCCCGGAGTCCTTTGGGATTGGGCGGCATAGAAACCTATTCAATTCAATTCAATTTTAGGCTCCATCTACAGATTTGTTGACATGTTCTTATGCCCCTCTTCAGGGCCAGCATTCACCATTTCATCATTAGGTAGAATGATGATATTTGGTACAGAACTTGTTTATAGAATTATCAGGGTGACGTTTAGTGGGAAATTCTTAAAGTGGTGATATTTAATTGATGAAATTGTTAATAATCAGTGCTGAATGATTTGTGCAAGCCAGCACAGCATCATTAGAAATGTGCTACAGGTTTTTTTTTTCATTTATTATTATTATTTCTTGCATCTTAAATCTTTATTTCAAATATTGTCTTCAAAGACATGTTGGACCTGGTTCAGAAACCGGTTGGACCAGTTCCTGGTAGTCACAGAGATCAGTATCTGTTAGTGCCACTGTGGTTGGCCACTGTGGGAACAAACTGCTAGACTAGATTGTGTGTGTGTGTGTGTGTGTGTCTGTGTCTGTGTGTGTGTGTGTCTCCATCCGTCCGTCCCCAAACAGGACACCGCTTATGCTTTTATGTCCTGATTATGGAAATGTGTGGTTGATAGAGATGCTTTTATAATATAATTCAAACCCATCAATGACCAAAGCAAATTTCAAAAGTGGCTGGGATAATTAGAACTGCGTCTTAGGTAAACTATTATATATATTTCTATTTAGTTTAAATGCCCCCGATGGTAAGAGTACAGTACAGACTTCTTCGGTTCTAGATAGTGTACAGTTCTTACCTTGATGGCAGTTGTCATCCTTGTTTAATAAGATGAAAATGTGATTTATCAGTTTAACAAACAACCACCTTAATAAGCTCCTGTAGTAAGGGCTGCATGTAAGTGATCCTTGCTGGGGTGGGACTGGTTGTCACTGGTTCCACTAGGGTGGAACGACTGACATATTTACACCTTTGAGCCGAGGTGGCGCAGTGGTTAAATGCAGCACTGCAGGCTACTTCAGCTGACTGCAGTTCTGCAGTTCGGCTGTTCAAATCTCACCGGCTCAGGGTTGACTCAGCCATCCATCCTTCCAAGGTGGGTAAAATGAGGACCGGGATTGTTGTTGGGGACAATATGCTGACTCTGTAAACTGCTTAGAGAGGGCTGAAAGCCCTATGAAGCGGTATATAAGTCTAACTGCTATTGCTATAGAATAACTATAATCAGTACCAACAGCATTTGGAGTACTGCTATGTGGATACTCACAGAGCTTTGCTATTTGCCATGTTTCCTTTGGGTTGTGGCTTATATGAATTTCCTAGTGTTTTTTCATTCTTATTTCTTTAAAAATATTTGAAATGAATATTCATGTTTGTGATTTTTTTCAAAAGAAAAAAATACTGTGGGGAAGGTATTAGTGCCCCCTGCTGTTTGAGTGAGAAAACCTTTACTTAACAGGAACAGAAAAAAATAATTTTATTTCCACTATATTCAATTGTATTTGAAAGGAAATTAATTCTTTTTAAAATACTGTCTATTTAGTGTTGATGAATTGTTAATATTGGCTGATGATTGTAGACTTGTAAAACTGACTTAATGGTAATTCTTTACCAGTTTTGTCCTGTATTCAACATTTTAAAAATATATTTCATGCTTATATTCTGCTTTCTCACTAATACTGGATAGTAAAGTATACAAACGTAAAATATATTGAGAGTTTGAAAGCCTTTTCATATTGTAGATGTTTAAGAAAGACAACATACATCTTCAGTTCTTAGTTCAAATATTATTGGTGGTCTCTTGTAAACATAATACTGTATTCATGAAAAATAGGACTAAGATTGATTGCCTTCATCGGGAAAATGCTTTAATGTTGTGAAAAGATATGCTTCTCATGCCCTCTCAAAGAGCCAAGGTGGCGCAGTGGTTAAATGCAGCACTGCAGGCTACTGCTAGATCAGCAGTTCAGCGGTTCAAATCTCACCGGCTCAGGGTTGACTCAGCCTTCCATCCTTCCGAGGTGGGTAAAATGAGGACCCAGATTGTTGGGGGCAATATGCTGACTCTCTGTAAACCGCTTAGAGAGGCCTGAAAGGCCTATGAAGCGGTATATAAGTCTACTGCTATTGCTATTGCTATTTGTGAACTAAATAAATTAAAAAATAGTGGACAATGGTTGCTTTTCCTGTACAGATAGTCCTCATTTAATGACCATAATTGGGATTGGCAATTCTGTTGCTAAATGACACCATCATTAAACATCACCATTCTGGATTTATGATGGAGGTAATTTTGCCGCAATCCCTAAGCAAATAACCCGCAGTCATTGAGTGAAATATGACTGCAATTTGCAATTTTATTGCTGGCTTCTCCATTGACTTTGCTTATTGGAAGCTGATTGTGAAGCTTGCAATGTGATCACATGATTGTGAGACACTGTGACGGACAGTAAATGCATCCGGTTGCATTTATTGAATCTGAATATAGAAACCTTTGCATATGAATGTAGATATAGAAACCCGTTCTGTCCCCCCTTCCTCGCTCGTTAACATACAAAAGTGGGTGGTAGGTATAAAAAGGTTGACTACCCCTGAACTAGGGTATCACAGGGCAACAATTTCTGAATCAACCTACCTCAAATGGGCTAATTTAAAAAGTGTGTCTAAAATCTAGGACCCATTATTTATGTGGGAGTGAAACTTCGGCAAAATTGGGCTGCTTAAATGCTTCACCACCACTATGCTGCTGTGGTCGGTTGCGGTCATGTGATCATCATTTTCAGTACTCCCTGACAGCTTCCTCCCCAGGATATTCAATGGGGAAGCTGGCAGGAAGTTGCTTCTTCCCTCACTGCTTTTTTGCCCTTGGTCATTCTCCATCTCTGTTTCAATATTAGCAATAGCAGTAGCAGTTAGACTTATATACCGCTTCATAGGGCTTTCAGCCCTCTCTAAGCAGTTTACAGAGTCAGCATATTGCCCCCAACAACAATCCGGGTTCTCATTTCACCCACCTCGGAAGGATGGAAGGCTGAGTCAACCTTGAGCCGGTAAGATTTGAACCGCCGAACTGCAGATAACAGTCAGCTGAAGTGGCCTGCAGTACTGCACCCTAACCACTGCGCCACCTCGGCTTTTCTTATTGAATACAGGTTGGCTGGTTAGAACATACATTCCTCTCCCAATAGAATTAATGGGACTATAAAAGAGGAAAATATGTGAGTTATGAAAGAGTGTGTGAATTTTTTTATTTTATTACAGAGTGCAACTGAAGGGTGTGAATTTTATTGAAGTAACAGAAAATAGAATGAAGACATTTTAAGATGTGTAACAGTGGTGGGATTCAAATAATTTAACAACTGGTTCTCTGCCCTAATGACCAGCTGGGTAGGCGGGGCTTGGTGGTCATGTGACTGGGTGGGCGTGGCCAACTCAACATCATTCACGTCGATGGGCGCTTCGTCTTAGCTGTTAGAATATAATAAAGGTTAACCGGAGAGGCAGTTTCTGTAAGCAAGGCAATAAAAATTAGTCTAGAAACAACACCAGAATGTTTCCTTCCTGCCTTCCTTACAGGATTAGCCTTGTAAAGTGGGGAAAAAAAAAACAAAATTTCTTCCAACAACCGGTTCTCCGAACTGCTTAGAAAGTTAACAACCGGTTCTCCCGGATAGGTGCGAACCGGCTGAATCCCACCACTGATGTGTAGATACGGGTATGTAACATGAAAATTGTGAGGGGTGAATTTTTGTTAAAAGAAGCAAGCATAGCTATGCGGTAGAAAGTGCTTATGTAGAAATGGAAATTGAAAATGTCAGGGGAAACCTAAAAAAAAAAATTGAATGCATTGGAAATGGGTAAGTGTGTAAATAAAATAGGAAACAAACAATCAAGGATAAATGGAGAATGAATGTGGATGCAATATGAAAATAAGTGATCAGTGTCAAAGAGGTATGTCAAGGAAGAAATAATGAATGATGGTTGAATTGCAAACAAATATGTGAAGGAAAAGTTAATGGGTCAAAAGGAATAGAACTTCAAGAAAATTATGGTTAGTTGTATTCAGATTCTAAAAAAAAGAGATGAGTAGTTTATAGAACAAAAGATAATGTATGAATTGTCATAGAGATGAATGTGAGAAAAGCAAGAATGTCCAGAAAAAACAAACAAACAGGTAGTTCTCCATTTATGACCACAATTGACCCTAACATTTCTATTGCTTAAGTGAGATATTTGTTAAGTGAGTTTTGCCACATTTTATGATCTTTCATGCTGAGTTGTTAACGGAATCACTGCAGTTGTTAAGTTAGTAACACGGTTATTAAATGAATTGGGCTTCCCATTGATTTTACACAGAAGGTTGCAAAAAGTGATTACATGTCCCCGAGATACTGTAGCCACCATAAATACATGCCAGTTGCCAAGTGTCCAAATTTTGACCATGGGGATGCTACAACAGTCCTAAGCGTGGAGAAACAGTTATAAGCCATTTTTTCAGTGCCGTTGTATCGTCAAACAGTAACTAAGAAAACTCTTTCAAGTCAAGGACTACCGGTACTATGACAAGGTATAACAGGTGATGGTGGTGTTAGATTTCCTTTCTTCTTATTTCCCATATTTATTTTCTTTTACTTACTCTTTCTTCTCTTCTGCCTTTGCATAATGTTGCCTATCCTGAAAGGAAAGATTGTGGCATGATGTATTTGTATGTAAAGGAAATGGGAAACCCAAAAGATGCAGTAATTGCAGGCAATTACTCTTTTTGGAATGCATTTCTTCTCCCGTTTTATAATGGAAGTGGGGTATTCTGATCTAGCAGGAGAGATTCTCAGCAGACCCTAGAGGTTTTCAGAGAGATGAATCAAAATTGGGAGTAGTTTCCACGTAGTGAGGAATATATTTGGGACCAAGCTTTTGCTCATTGTATTATTTTGCTCCCAAGGACAACTTAATTTTTTGCTCTGAATTCAAAGTATTTAGTCTGATAACAGAGGCTTCTGGATCTCAGGGGCTACTTTTGAGGGGTGATGGTGGTGGCCTAGGACACACTTAAGGAATACAGTTTACAAATAGATGTCAGAATGGGGGAAATGGCTTTTGGGTAGGGGAGGAAAGTCAGCTAGGAAAGGATGCAAGTGAAATTCAATATGCTATGTCCTATGCTATTAGATGACATAAAACAAGTTTTGGCCTTCTTTCATGTTCTAATATTTCTTCAGGCATTTGAAGAATGCTCTCATGTTGCCCTCAGCCATGCCTTCTTCAACAGTTCTAGGTACCTAGTATCTCTCATAGTTGACATTGGTTTCCAGTCCCTTGACATTTTTTTAATCCTCTTCTGAACCTATTCCAGATGGTCTGAGTGCTTTCTATTGTGTGACATCCAGAATTGGACACAGTCCTTGAGGTAGAAACTATTATGTATTGCTGACATCTGAACCGTTTAAAACTCGAGAAATACTTGAATGGGCAAATTCACATAATAGGGCCTTGCAATATTATGTCATCTGTAATTTTAAGGATTATGCATTTTATTTATATGTTTTTATAAGTTAATATATTTATTGTACATTTAGCAATCTACAGCAAAAAAAAAAAAATCAAAATGTTAAAAACAAGGGAAACCAACAATTAAAATTAGGAGTTAATAGCTTCTACAAAAATATATTCTAAGCACTTTTTAAAAAGCTATAAAGATGTTAGACCAGTGGTTCCCAACCTTCTTTTGGCCATGCCTCACCTAAGCATCTTTAAAATCCTGATTCCCCCCCCCCCCTTCCTGGTGACATATAATTCTTACTTTGCTCAAAAAGTGAACTCTACTCACATGGAGGAAGCCTAAAAGGCCATCAACTTGGTTTAAACAGGTTCAAATTGCCCCATTAAAAATCAGATTGCCCCCCTATGGGGCATGGGCCCCTCGTTGGGACTCTTCAACTATGCAGATAATGTATTTCTAAGTTAGGGTGACAAAAGCTTTGACCTCAGATTGTCATCAGATGAGCTTATGGTACCTGAAGGCAACTTATACGACCTCAGTAAGCAAAGGGTTAACCTTTAAGATATTGTGGAATGTGCAAAGATCCGACCTGGAGGACAACGCCCCCAGTTTGGAGATGTGACAGGCCGAGGTGACCTCCACGAGGAATACTACCTTCAGGGTCATGAACTTCAGGTCAGCCGTCAGTGGTTCGAATGGTGCCCCTGTCATGGCTTGGAGAACTGTAGTGAGGTTCCAAGTTGAAAATCTGTGGACTACCGGGGGGTGGGGGTGGAGATTGTCCGCGCCCCTCAGTAACCTCTTAACTAAGAGAAGTTGGGAAAGTGGAAGGAACCCTTCTCCCTGAATGATCATGGATAGGGCTGCTACCTGCCTCTTAAGGGTGCCATGTGAGAGCCCTTTATCCAATCCCTCTTAGAGAAACTCCAATACATGCGGTACTGAAGCCCCGCGGGGATCCGCTTCCAGGCCCGGCACCACTCTGCAAAGACCCGCCAGGTGGAATCATAGATCTTGGTGGTGGAACCCCTGAGTGAGGCCTCAGTGGTGGAGATTACTCTCTGGGAAAGCTGGGCGTCCCTTAGGCGTTCCCGCTCAATCTCCATATGGCTAGTTGCAGCCACTGTGGCTCGGGATGCACCAGGTTCCCCTGCCTGAGGTCTACATCGCTCCCCGGGATTCTCCATGGATGTGACACTGACAGTCACATGAGGTCCACAAACCATGCCTGGCGCGGCCAGTAAGGCGCCACTAAGATGAGTGCCGCCCTCTCTGAGATCACCTTCCGAACTACCCCATGGAGAAGGGGAAGAGGAGGGAAAGCGTAGAGCAGGCCCTCTGGCTAACCCGTCCGGCGTTGACCTCTTCCGTCCCCCGAGTCAGGAAGAGAAGAAACATTCCACCCGAGTGTTCTGTGGTGTGGCAAACAGGTCCACCTCTGGACGGCCGAAGCGGGAGAAGATGGTCTGGAACAGCTCCGGAAGAAGACTCCACTCTCCGTGGTCGACTGTGGACCGACTGAGCCAGTCGGCTTGATGATTGTTCACTCCAGTGATGTGCTCTGCCCTGAGTGATCGAAGATGCCTCTCTGCCCAGGCGCCGAGTGCCATTGCCTCAGTACAAAAAGCCCTAGAGTGTGTGCCATCTTGCCGGTTGACATGGCCCTTCGCCGCCACGTTGGTTAGCACCAAGATGTCCCGGTCTCGAACACGGTCCTTGAAGTGCCACAGTTTCGCTCCGATTCTACGATAGGTAAAGGAGCAAAACCCCTTTAATTTTCAACTGCATTTATTTATCTGCATAATTTCAGTGGAAGAAAGTACAGTACGTCAATGGAGTACAGTACTGAAGCTACTGTAATTCCATATATATATTATTTCTAGTAATGTAACTGTAGTCTTTGTAATACTCTTTTTTTCAGAAGGAAGATGAGACATGTAGCTTGGGGTTTTACTTCTTTTCTGTGTATATATGTGGAGTCCTTGGGGCTCTTTGAGGTTAGTTATTTGCTGGCAGATGTTTCACTACCTAACGGTATAACATCATCGTTGCAATATAAGCTTCTCCAAGTATAAATAGTAAATTTGATTTACTCTTCAATCTATGTGTATATATGCTGCTCAATATATAATTAATACACTAATAGTGGTAGGACTTGTCAGATGATAATGAAGCTTAGACTGATATGATTGTGAAAAACCTTAGCTATAAATAATTTTAAAAACATAAAGGTTGTTAACACCTTGGTTCTTCGATCTTCATAAAAATCAGGCTATAGCATTAGAAGGAATAAGCATCTGTAATCGTTTACCCCACTATAGTTGCATATTGTCTTTGAGTTCTAAAATGGGACTAAACCATGCTGGAACATACCATGCTGGACGATACTAATGCCAAATTGCTTCTAAATTGTCGCCAAGAAGACAACGTGGATATGTCTCAGTAGTCACCAGGAGTTAGACTTGATAAGGAGTATTATTGATTCTGACTGTATTTCTTGTAGCGTATTATTATCTATTCGAAATTGTGTTGTAGATGCAGTCAAAAGTATACTTGAAAATACCCATAGAAAAAGTCATGCAAACATTATCGTTGTCTTCAGAAGTTCAACTTTGTGGAATGTTATTTCAAGGAAAGAGATGGGACAAATGAAAACATAGCAATATTTCAATTTTTGTAGTGAGGTACATCCCTTTTTCTTGAGTTTTTAATCAGCTGAAGGATCTTAAAACTGTCAGCATTTCTCCAAATATTGCGTCTTTTTAAAAAAATTGGTTACATAAATGAATTCAAAATCTCTACAATTCATTAGCGTTTGTCTGATTTCATTCCAGAAATCCTCCCCCCTTTTTTTTCATGAGAAAAGTATATAGTTAACGATCTGAAATACAGATTTTTTTTTTAAAAAAAATATTGCTTCTAACTGACAACACCCCTTCCTCTTCTGTTTCAGTTTCAGTCCTTTTCCACATCTGCTTGTTTTTAACTTGAAAGTGTGTGAAATTCAACTGCTTTTTTTTATTATAGCTTTTCTGCCTTTTTCTCTTTTATGAACAGCATTTGAAGAAATTAAGGTAGGGTGCAGTATTGGCATGCTTGACTGTAACAATAATAATCGTGAAAAAATTAGTGTGACAATTACTTGGAAGAAATTGAAGATTGAAGAATTGTGAGAAATGGCCAACACATCTGAAGGTCATCAGGTTAAGTGAGGTTATTGAAAATTGTAAAACACCACATTTAATTCAATGAAATTTTGTGAGGAATAGAAATCTACTGGTGGTGGTTTATTTTTTAGGATGATTCTTATGCCTGTTATATGTTAACAATAATAGGTTTACTTGTGATATTAGTATTTTTATTTGCTGATGGGGATTCTATGTTATATGCAAACCACTGCATTTGAGGTGACAACTTTAGTTACGTAATTGACTGAGGAATGAGAGTGTCTCTTCTGGGTCATGTAAATCCCATACTTAGGGATTTTTGTAAGCTGTGTCTTGTTTAATTGGAAATGCAGGAAATATGGATTGCTTGTGGTCTATTTGCCTCCTTTTTGGCTTTTTACCATTTGTTTTAAACAGATTTGAGAGCTAGATTATTTGTTTTCTGTAAATGTTCATTTGTAAAGACTGCTTTCTTAGGGAGTAGTGTTTTTATGCCATATTGCTCAACCTCAAGCCCACAATAAAATATTCTTTTATGAGGGCACTCCTTCAAATTGCTTTAAAAGGAAAACGGAGCATTTTGTAAACTTTAACTTTAACTTTAATAGGATTTGTATGCTGCCCACTCCCTAGGGACTCTGGGCAGCTCACAACAAAGTAAAAGCATTTAAAATATTTAAAAATACAATATTAAAATCAATACAACATCCATTCCATCAAGTGGGGCTGGAAATTAATCAACAGCCCCAGGCCTGCCGGAACAGCCAGGTCTTGGTCGCTTTACGGAAGGCCGGGAGAGTGGTGAGGGTCCGGATCTCTGCAGGTAGCTCGTTTCACAAGGCCGGTGCAGCTACAGAGAAGGCCCTCCCTCGGGGAGCCGCCAGTCGACATTGTCCGGTCGACGGCACCCGGAGGAGGCCCAATCTGTGTGATCTTATTGGTCGTTGGGAGGTGAATGGCAGGAGGCGGTCTCTCAGGTAGCCAGGTCCAATACCATGTAGGGCTTTAAAAGTAACGACTAGCACCTTGAAGCGAGTCCGGAGACCAATGGGAAGCCAGTGCAGCTCACGGAGGATAGGTGTAACATGGGTGTATCTAGGTACACCCATTATCGCTCGCGCGGTTGCATTCTGGAGCAGCTGTAGTCTTCGGACACTCTTCAGGGGCAGCCCCATGTAAAATTGAATATGTGGAGTAATCTCTGTGAAAGATGCTTTAGTTTTCAGTTTAATCAAAATCTGAAATCTGGTAGAAGTGTACATAACTTGTCAAACCAAGTCTACAATGTTTTGTTTACCTCTGGACCAACCATTAAGCTACCACTTCAGGAGTTTCAACAAGCACAACCTCTGCACTGTGGTTTAATCAAGTAACTTGTTATGTTTATAATGACAATAAAGAGTTATTTTGAATTTAAACTTTCAGGCAGTGTGATTCAGGAAAAAGAGTTTTGAGCTTTAACTTAAGTAGGTTGTTCCAAGCAAGGCTGAAAACTGTTGTGTTTGTCCTTCAGATGAATAGAAAATAATCATTATGGTAAGGATAGACATATAAGAGCTATGTAAATACAAAGTGTATGTGTTTTCTAAAAAAAATATTCTAATGGTAGTTTACAAAAATAAATATACACAATTAAAACATGGATGTGAATTAATGGAAAAAGAATCTTTACAATTCAATTGCATTCTTCATTTGATAATAGTTGGTCAATATAAACTTATTTCATTTATTTCTGTAGTATCAATTACTTCCGAGAAGATGCAAGGAAAATCATTCACTCTATTTAATGACCTGTCCTTAGCAATAATACCTGGGGGTGGGGGGAAATACTGGTTATGTGAGGCAATCACGTGAGTGCGTCACTTAATGACTGTAAAAACGTATGACTGTAATGGGCAAGCTCCATTACATTTATAACTCGAGGAATACCTGTATATATTTTGAAAAGGAAGGTAATTTCAAATAAATGTTGCTTGTCACACATTTTCTTTTTGTGCTACATCTAACCAAATTGGTTACTCTTAACGTTCAGTCCTACTTACGATATAATTTTTGCAACTGGTGAAAAACCCAAGAAAATGTGATGGAAATATACTATAAAATAGCCTTCTACATAAAGTTAATTTTATAAATTTTAAGCAAACTAGTTTGGAACTACAAGTACTTATAGTCAAGCAGTAAAGTATGCCATTTAATCAGTTCAGAATGTCACTTTGCTCTCGAGAATTGATAAATGTGCCATAGGCTACATTATATGAAAAAAATGCAGCTGTATTTTGTTTTCGGCTCTTAACACGGAATAGATCATGTTTCTGTAAAATTCATTTTTAATTCTGCATTAGGCATGAAGCCAGTGGGGCGGGCCTTGGGCCAGTCACTTTTTCTCAGTCCTAGAAAGTAGGCAATGGTAAACCACTACAGGAAAAAAAAAAAACTTGCCAAGAAAATTGACAGAATTAATCAGGCAGTTGCCAGAAGTCAAGACTGATTTGAAGGCATATGCACACACAGTGACTGGTTACTTAGTGACTGGTTGAAGTTACATTGAACCTACATGGGGCAGCCCTTGAAGAGCATTCGGAGACTTCAGCTTGTCCAGAATGCAGCCGCGCGAGCAATCGTGGGTGCACCTCGGTTCACCCACGTAACACCTATCCTCCGCGGGCTGCACTGGCTGCCTATTGGTCTTCAGATACGCTTCAAGGTGCTAGTCATCACTTATAAATCCCTTCATGGTATTGGACCTGGGTACTTGAGAGACCGCCTGCTGCCAATTACCTCCAATAGACCGATTAGATCCCACAGATTAGGCCTCCTCCGAATTCCATCCACCAGCCAATGGCGGCTGGCGACTACCCGGAGGAGAGCCTTCTCTGTGGCTGCTCCGACCCTCTGGAACGAACTCCCCGTGAAGATTCGAACCCTCACCACCCTCCAGGCCTTCCGCAAAGCCCTTAAAACCTGGCTGTTCCGACAGGCCTGGGGCTAAAGACCTTTTGCCCCCCTCCTCGAATGGTATGGTTGTTGTGTGCTTTTAAATTGTGTATTGTTTTGTTCGTCTTTTTATCCCTTATCTGTATCCCCTTCCCTGACTTGGATTGTGAGCCGCCCTGAGTCCCCTTCGGGGAAAAAGGCGGCATATAAGTGCAATAAATTCAATTCAATTCAATTCAACCTCTTGAGGGGAGGGATTTGAAGTTTTGACAGCCCCCCTGGGGGGGGTCACATGATTGCATTTTGGGTGCTTGGCACCTGACCCGCATTTGCAACCAAAATTTATGAAAAAAAAGTTGGCCAGAAAGTGATGTTTATGTCTGGCAAAAAAAAAAAAAAAAGTCCACTATAGACAATGGATTTGCTTAATGACTTAACTGCTACAAAAAAAAGGTTGTAAAATTGGTCCGTGGTCATATTACCTGCTTAACAACAAGCACACATTAACAACTATAACGCCGAGCTCAATTATGGTCATAAGATGAAGACTACCTTTACTGACAAATACTTTTTATTATGAAGCATAAACATAATATTTAAAAAATATATCTGTTCAGTGAATCACAAAGTTCCCTTCTGTCAATCAATAGGAATCCAGGAAAGGAGACTACAGGTCTAATCTGTTATATGACATAAGTTCCTGTGTGGCAGGAAAACAGTTTCAAAGTTGGAGCAAACTTTATAATCATCAGAAAACATTTCCATTATTGTGCAGGATTTTTATAACCCTAGTATAAAGTATATTTCAAAGAATAGCTGAGAATTAAGGATCTAAATAGAGAAAGGACAGGTATAAATTGTTTTGTTAGGTTAAATATACTTAACCCATATCATTTTATTCATTTGTTCAGAGTTTTTTTTATTTCTAATATAATGTTGGAGAAACAACTTTTCATTAATTGAAAGGATACCTATGATAAAAGGAAGAAATAACGAAGGTAAATGGTAGAACTCTTAATATTTGTATTTGTTAAATTAAACTTGCTGAATGGATTTCAGTAGTCCACATTGGAGACCCGAAATAAAATGAGTGGACTATGAAGATGGATTGAGGTTGAACTAATATATCCTAGTAAATGGAATGTACTTTTTCATCAGACACATTTTCAGATAAAAGAGAAGAAGATAGACTTGGCCTACAACAGTATATCTTTCACTTTTGAGCCTTTGCTGTTTTTTTTCCAGATAGCATAATCTGATATACTGATATTCCTAAAGGAAGACTATCACTATTTATAACGATACAATTTTCTTCATGTAAGAACTGCTTATTATGCAATTTATCTTAGACATATTTTTTAAAAAAATCCTGTATATAATTTTGTGGTATATTTATTTTGGATTAGGTAAATACGGTCCATGAAAGCTTATATGATAGTAAAATTGGTAAAGGTTCACACATTTCTTTGCTGCAACACCCCAAGATGATTACTTCAGTAAACAATTTCGATACTTTTATTATGGAGTGGTCTTGAAGACCATAAATATTCAGTAACATTAACTTCAAACTTAATTCGTTGTCCAGAATCATAATTTTTTCCTTTTAAGAGAGATGTTATAGCAGTTTGTTGGAGGTGATCTGCTACTGCATTATGGCCTATGTTAGGAGTAAAAATGGGCTTGTTTCACATTTTTGTGCCTGTCTTGCATGATGGGAGGGGTGTGTGTGGTAGCCTGGTGGTTAAAACATCGGGCTTCTTGACTGGAAGGTTGACAGTTCGAGACCCAAGCAATGTGTGATGGGATGAGCTCCCATTCTTGTTCCAGCTCTTGTCTACTTAGCAGTTCAAAAGCATGCAAATGTGAGTAGATAAATAGGTACCTCTTCAGTAGTAAGTAACAGTGTTCTGTGTACCTTGGCATATAGTCATGCCAGCCACATGAGACTGGAAGCAACTTCGGACACCCCCTAGAGTTGAACACGACTGGACAGGGGAAACCATAACCTTTACCATGATGGGAAAGGAGGACAAAAACCTTCCAAGTAGGTGTAGCAGGCAGTGGCAGCTTTTCATAAGCATCATTTACTGGAGTGATTGGCAGAAGGTATAGCCAGTGAGGTTTCAAGTTACGCCTCTGTTGGCTTGTAACCTTATCTTTGGAAAAACCTTCGATGGTTTGCCTTTCATCTATGGTGTAATTAACTTTGGTTCCAGAAGAATCATCTCAGATAATGTGTTTGGTTCCTGTGGATTTTGAAAGTCATACGTTGTATATAATTGGGAAAAATTACATTCATTTGGCGTCCGATTTAATTGAATATCAAAATGGATTTATTTAATTAGCCTAATTACAAAATTTGTACTGTATTCTAGAAACTGAGAGTTTGGGAGTGGGTGGGAAGATGCCTTTTTCTAACATGGTTATGGGACACTGACTGCCAGGCCAAAAAAATCTTTCCATAATGGTTCAAAAAGTTGTCATTGCAAAACACAGAATGGGACAAGTTGATGTGACCAATTTGCTGTGGCCAACTTGCTGCAGACAACGTACTATGGCTAACTTGCAGCGGGACATTTTTCCGTGGCCAACTCGCTGTGGGACAATTCAACAACAGAACTTAAGTATTTAAAGTAATTAAAAAAATATTTTAATTTTTTTTTCCACATTTTATTTTGTCCCTCCTTTGGCATCCTTTCTTCAATGATTCTATTCCATTGTTTGTTTGATAGTAGTGTAACTCTTGTCCTGCAGCAAGTTGTCCCACAGTGAATTGACCATGGCAAATGGGGCCATGGCAATGGTGGGTTTCATAAATTGTTTGAACCTACTCTGTGGGCGTGGCCTCCTTTGTGGGAGTGGCTTGCCACCCATGTGACCGGATGGGACTGGCTTGCCGCCCATGTGACCAGATATGAAGATGCCGACGACACTTGTCAGAACCACCTTAAATTACCTCACACACAGCACTGGCATGCATAAGAATATGATGTAAACTAGTTTTTTAAAAGGCATCTTTGGTTTGCGTTAAAACAACTTCAACACACACAATGTTCTGATTGCACCACAAACGCAGTAGTCATCCTTCCCTTTCACAGAGGCACTGAGTTTTATAAATATGAGCATGATAGTGTAGAATAATCATATCCAAGGACCAGTGGTGGGTTTCAAAAAATTTTGGAACCTCTTCTGTAGGTGTGTCCTGCTTTCCGGGTCCACTGGTGGGACCTCTTCTAACCGGTTCGGTAGATTTGATGAACCGGTTCTACCGAATAGGTGCGAACTGGTAGGAACCCACCTCTGGGCCATGGCAACTTAGCCACGCTGAGTTGGCCTTGCTGAATTGTTCTTGACCCTTCAAAACATGTCATGTGTTCTAAGATGACAACAAATACTCTGATGCTATAGTCATTTCGCCTTTTTAGAGAACACAAATAGAAAAAAAAAATTATCCTTGAATAGATCTAGGCATTCAGTTTTAAGATAAATAATGAAACAGATCATATTTGGAAACTGATAAAAGTTACGAAACCTGTAGTATGAGTTTCCAAGTGTATGCTACTTCCCTCAAAATATAGGTGGTCCTCAATTTATGACTATAACTGAACCCAAATTTTCTGTTGCTGAAACAGTTATTAAGTGGTAAAGTGGGGATTTTGCCCCACTTTACCACCTTCTTTGCCACAGTTGTTAAATGAAACACTGCAGTTTTTATGTCAGTAACTGTTGTTAAGTGAATCTGGCTTCCCTATTGGCTTGTCAAAAGGTCACCAAAGGTGATCACATGAACCTGGACAGTGCAACTCTCCTAAATATGAGTCAGTTGCCAAGTGTTTGAATTTTGATCATGTGATCATGCTGATGCTACAACGGTAGTAAGTATAAACTTTCTTAAGTCACCTTTTTCAGTGCCATTGTGACTTAGAATGGTCACTAACAGTTGTAAATCGAGGACTACCTGTAGGCAACATTTCTGTTTCTTAGAACTTGTTTGTTTTACTGGTAGTGTATTCTACTGTAACAAAGAATCCTTTAAATTTGTAATTCCTAAATTATCTCTCTACGATGGTGGATTTTTTAAGCCATTGCATTCACAAAAGAGAAAAAACAGTGATGTGCAAAATGTTCAGATTAAGAAAGAAACTGAATGGGCCTAGTGACAGATGTTAGCTTTTACATATAAAATTTGGCTCTAGAAAAAGTTTTCTGTCTTTGATTCTGAATAAGCAAACTTATGCCCTCCAGATGTTTTTAATTTCAGTTTTCCTAAATCCTATGCAATGTTGCCAGTGGCAAGGATTATGGGAGTTCTGAGCAAAACATCCCGAGGGCAAAAATTTATCTACCACAGAGTTAGTTTGAAATAACTGATAGAGATTATTATCCTGGCGCTGAAACATGCAATAAGCAAAATATTTAGTTTTTGGATTATAACTTCAGCTGGAATTTAATTTGGCAGTGGAATGTATACATTTATATCATTCACAAACTTTAGCATTAATGCTAACCTGTGGTATTTTAAAGTTAATCAATTTGCTGTAGAACTTACCCATGTTTTTGCATGTGTGACCATATGCACAATTTCCCCATTCAGTCCCTAGCAAATCTAGTAGTACAGGAGGATTTGCTTGTTTTTAAAACTTTAATTTAAGGTTGTAATATAGAAGGATTTCATCTTTCCATATTTTCATTTCCCCCCCTAAACCAAATACCGTATTTTTTGAACTATAAGACGCACCAAGATTTCGAAGCGGTAAGTAAGAAAAAAAACAGTTTTTGTCCTCCCTGGCACCTAGGAGCACTCTGCAGGCTTCAGCAGGGCTGGGGGAAGGCAAACACACCTCCATTTATGGAAAAACGCCCTGTTTTTGCCTGTTTTTTTTACAAAAACGGGGGCATTTTTGCCTTCGCAGCCCCGTGGAAGCCTGCGGATTTCTTCTGGTGGCTGGCGGAAGGCCAAAATGAAAATCTTTTCAATAATTGGTTCTGATTTTGTCCATGGAAAAAGAATTTTAATATCATCCTGAAATTTTTCAGACAAATTATTGTGTAACCCTTAGGGTGGATATATCTTAGGCTAAATAGAACTTACAGCTTAGTGGTTTTCTATTTGACAATAGGGTTATTTTATAAATATAACGTGTTGTATTCTCATTCATTGCAAAACAGTATCATTTTTCTGAGCAAACAACGTCTATTGAGGTCAAATGAATGCAAAGCCAAGAGTGGTCAGATATTAGCTGAGTTGTGTATGAATCTTAACGGAACTGAAGTAATACTGAAACTACTGTGGGAGTACAGTGGTGGGGGGGTGAGATAGCTTGAGTGCAGAAAACATTTTCTGGGGCTATGAAACATTGTGCTTTTTCCTCTGTGAATAATAACATTAAATTTGAAAGCATGAAATAAAAATAAATTGTAGCATGTGCTTGAATTCTGTTCTTCTCTTTCAATATGTATTCTTAGTAAAATGACAGAGAAGTGTCTTAGAAATTTCTGCACAGAAATTGGTGTTCCTGCTATTATAGCCTAGCTGATTATTTTGAAAACAAGACATTGAATTTATAGTGTGTGGTAAGATATTTTGCAACTGAAGCATAGTGGTATTGGTGCTAATTATTGTTACCATCTAAAATGATACAAGTCTTGAAAATACATACTTAAGAATGTGCAAGAGTGCTCTCTTTCGCTCTCTTTTTGGAGAAACCATTAGAGCAGGCATATATTTTTTTTTACAGACTTTCATAGCTGCTTCAGAAGCTGCGCCTAGCATTTGAGTCATGCATACACCCAAATTGCAGAGACTCCTGGCAACAGCTTTTGGATCAGCGTTGTGAGGCTGAGGTGGCTGTTTTAAAAAGAGGTATTCGTGCACTACCATATATTACAAAGCACCATTTTTGAACAAACTGCACAGCTTTAATACCTTCAACTACTTAAAACCAGTCTTTCAATTTTCAGTGCACGTACATTTCTGTTCAGATTACATAAAAACTTGTATTTATTTTTTTTAAATAAGAAAGGAAATAAAAGGACAGTTTGAAAATATTGAGGTGGAACAAAGTGCTAACAGTTAAATGATTTTAAGGAAGTTCGTATCAGAATTGAATCTTTGCATGCTTTATAGGAAGTTGACTATGATTGTTCCAAGATAGGATCAGATCACGGTTTGCTGTGTTATGACTTCTGTGGTTGTAGGAGTCCTCCTTAATCCATAGCCTATTTTTAAAAAAGACAACTTTGCTTTATGGCTGGATGCCAACATCATTTTGAAACATGAAACCCAATTATATTATGGATTCCGGATTCATTTTATATAAAGGTAGCACTTACAAGACAGTTTTCAAATTAGGTAGACAAGATTTTGCTTTCTAAAATAAAATACTGACATCCTCTCTGTTTGTTTTTAATGCATTGGTCAAATTTTTCAGTCTATGATCTACAAATTGCTAAAAACTTAAATTATTACATTCTGTAAGATTTAATTCTCATTCCTACCTGTTGTTTGTAAGTTTTAAAAAATAAAATGCTGCTTTCAGTTGCAGGGAATTTCCTCCCCTTAAACTATCATTTATAATGTTGCATTTTTGTTTTCAAGTAAAATGAATATGTAGCAGGTTGATTATTTTCAAGACAATAATACACAGCCTTATTGTCAGATAGTGCATGAAAACAGTTATAAAGCAGTTCTTTTGTAATACATTACAAGATATTTAGAAGTTCTTAAAATATGTGCTGATCATATTAATTTAAGTTATTTGGACCAGAATACATTATATAGAGTTTAAAAACCTTCTGTATAAAACTATACGGCCATAAAGTTATTTTCATACTTACTAGGGAATTTTGCTGCATCTAATGTATTATCAATGAGATTATATATAGAATGAGATTATAGTCTGGACGAGGGAACAGTTAAAAAAGGAAATATGAAAGATCCTTGTAATGACATTACTGCTCCTGGAAATTACAGCCTGCTTTTCATTTCTGGCTGCCAACAGGTTTGAGTATATATATCTTTATTCATACTAGTAGTCCTTTACTTATGACCCCAATTGAGTCCAAAATTTCTGTTGTGAATTGAAACATTTGTTAAAGGAGGTTTGCACCATTTTACGACTTTTCTTGCCACAGTCGTTAAGTGAATCACTGCAGTTGATAAATTAGGAACATGGTTGTTAAGTGAATCTGGCTTCCCCATTGACTTTGCTTGTCAAAGGGTTGCAAAAGGTGATCACCTGACCTTGGGACACAGCAACAGTCATGAATGTGAATCAGTTGCCAAGCCTCTGAATTTTGATCACATCATCATGGGGATGCGGCAAAGGTTGTAACTTTGAAAAACGGTCATAAGTCACATTTTTCAGTGCCTTTGCAACTTTAAACAGTCACTTCATGAACTGTTGTATGTCAAAGACTACCTGTAATAAGAATTGAATTAATAGTATGTATGTAACTTCTCAACAAAAAATATCAGTCAAAATCGCAAATTAGTTAAAAATTTTT
Source organism: Thamnophis elegans (assembly GCF_009769535.1). Classification (NCBI taxonomy): domain Eukaryota; kingdom Metazoa; phylum Chordata; class Lepidosauria; order Squamata; family Natricidae; genus Thamnophis; species Thamnophis elegans. The sequence goes on from NC_045548.1 coordinate 9,534,861, forward strand.
AAGACAGTTCCAAATCAAATACTGTAAATGATTGACCACTTCCTGATTATTTTTGAAACTGAATAGTTCAACTGTGTGTGTGTATATGCACTCTTTCTCTCTCTTACGTATGCCTTTTATAATTATATATTCTTGAATTTCATGAAGATGATAAATGTCTTTTTTTGTTGACAGAAAACTGTAGCACAAAAGTGGATATTTGAGGCCTGAGAAGACTTTATATTAAAGGAGAATAGGACATCCTTATATTCAGTAAGTAAAATGTTCTGCTTAAATGTTTAATTAATAGATTTACTAATATTAGTTATAATAAATATGTCAAGAAAAAGAAACTGGTTTAAAATCCTGCATTGTAACTCTGAAATGAGTTACAATATACTCTGAAAGGAGAAAAACTGCACCTCCTAAAGATAATATGAATACTTCTCCGTGGTTCATCTTTGTAAGTAAGTAGAGTGCTATCCGGAAACAGGCAGGTTTTATTTTCTCATGAGGGTTTATAGCAATAGCACTAGCACTTAGACATATATACCGCTTCACAGTGCTTTCCAGCCCCCTCTAAGCGGTTTACAGAGTCAGCATATTTCCCCCAACAATCTGGGTCCTCATTTTACCCACCTTGGAAGGATGGAAGACTGAGCCAACTTTAAGCCTGGTGAGATTTGATCTGCCAAACTGCTGGCAGCCGGTGATCAGCAGAAGTAGCCTGCAGTACTGCACCCTAACCACTGCGCCACTGCAGCTATTTATGAGAGGTAAGGTAAGGCATATTGCTGAGAGCTCAAAAATCATAAATACGTTATTCACCACACTGCAATCTCAGTATGTCATGGACCAAACTACACCCCATATTTAACATTTTCTAGGAGAGTTCTGAAAGTGTTAAAAAAAATAAGGACATTGTGGGTTTTTTGCAAGTAGAACTCAAAATGACTTATTGTGAGGTCAATCCACTTCCCTACTGCATTCAGAATGGCCCATTCCAAGGTTACGAAGGGTTCTTAAAAGTGTAAAATTGTATTTGCACCCCTGTCATTTGCTGATATTTAGAGATAAGAAATCAGTAAAAATAATGAGGTTGTGGTAGCTGGCCTGCTAGTGCCCATTTATTCTGCTGTTGTGGAGGAAACTCTGGTGATTGATGTGGTCACTTCTGACTGCTCTCATTCTCTTGATAAGGATTGTTTGGCTGCTTTGTTTATCAGAAACCTAGTCGCACTGAAGCAGATAGGTGATAACTCTTGAGTGCTAGTATAAACATGTGAATTCAGCAAACAAGTTAGATCCTGTTCTGTGGCAATGGTGGTTCAAAGAATGGCATTTGTTTTCTACACTTGCATATTTGCAATGCTGTTACTTCGAGGAATTTGGATCCTTCTTCTCTAGGACATTAAAAGAATGGTTCAGAGCCCTCGATGGCCTGCTCTAATTCATTGTGCTCAGCATTTCAAAGAGAAAATCTTCACAACAATTGAAAGCTGCATGCCATTTTCTACAGTTGGTATTTGAGAAGTTTGAGTTGTTGAGCAATCAGATTTCTTGGTAAGAAATGGCAAACTAAGGACTATGGTGGAATGAAAAACTGGCTTAACAAGGATAGTGCGTAGGATTGCCCTCCTGTGCTCCATATAGTAGGTCCCCAAAAAGGGAATATAAGACAGCGGTTCACCGACAAATGTGCGCTAGTCAAATGCGCGCTGACAAAACCGCGGCGACAAAACCACAACGTCAAAATCATCCGCCATCAACAAACAACATACTGGGACGGGAAAAGAACCTTATAACTCATCCACCCTAACCCTAACCCTAACCCTAATCGCACTTTTGACATCGCGGTTTTGTGGGCGCGCATTTGACTAGCGCGCATTTGTCGGGTCACGTAAGACAGCAGCTTCCAGTAGGTTTAGAGCTCTGGGAGAACAAGGGAATAACCATCTTTTGCTCCAATCATGGTGAACACCTTCAAGAGGACCCTGGGTTTGCATAATTCCTTTTCTAACATTTTCGAAAATTGCTTCTTAACTGATTTTTCAGTTTCTATGAACCTTTGGATTGACAAGCTTTATAGCACTGTGGGTGAGTTTCTTTCAATCCTTAGCAAAAGAAGCTTTAAATACAAGTTTAAGGACTTGATTCTTTTTTTCCTTTTGGAATAAGCAGCAAAAGGGTGGTTAGAACTTTTGGAAAGTTACAAATGGACTGAGGGATAGCTGTGGATATGACCTTGCAGGGGATTGCAAACAACTCAGAGGTGGGTCAGAAAATGTTTAAAGAATTTGCTTCAGGCATGATTGTCGACCTTAGACCTTTTGAACATTACCGAACGTACAAGTCAAGTTCAACCTGCTTCTTTTTTTTTTACTAGCAGAGTCACAAGTCTTCTATAAACCACCAATGATTTTGCATTTTTAAATTAAATATTATAGAATATTATGTTGAAAACGAACTTTTAAAAATACTTTTATGTCTGTTTGACAAAACGTTTAAACTAATCCTATCTATTGTTACATAAAATGTTGATAAAAGTTTATAATTTGCTTTGATTCAAGTAAAATGCATGTCATTCATTGGGCTTTTAGAAACGAATGGGGAAAAAATGGAAGAAACTATAATTTCTGAATAATATAACAAATGGCAGCTATTGATCATATGGCAAACTGTTATGAGACATTGGCAATACATTAGTATCACAGACTAACAATTTGGTTTTCCTTGGAAATGCTGTCTTTCCTGGCATATCTGGTGGCATGTTATGTAGTAGTGTTGAAAGAAATGCCCTTCTGGGTTCGGCTCCAAGTGGGGAAAAAGACACTGGAGACATGGAGGCTGCTTGGAAAGATGGTTTATTGTTGGACAGGACCACATGGCTTGAGCCCTGAACAGAAAAGGTGATCACATGCTTCAATGTTGGTGGAGAAGAAGAGAAGGACTGAAGGAGGGGCTTGCTAGGCTTTTTATAACCTGTTCAGTCCCACCTCTCTGTTTCCTGTTCCTGTGTAAGAAATGTATTCTGATTGGTTGTCACACTCCCATGGGGCCATGCAAGGGCTACTCTCTAGGCTGTGTTTTGAATCCAGGTATGGATGAGTTCTCAGATGCCATGTGGCCAGTTGAGTAAAGGGCCAATATTATCATGTTTTCCTGTAGCTGCTGGTGAAGTCTTTATTATGTAAAGGGACTAGCTTGGCCTTCTTTATGGGCCATTGACAATGTGGGGATGGGCAGGAAGCTACAGCTAACTATTCTGTCTTTTAAAACATGTTTCTTTCTTTTCACATCCAGAGAAGTATTCTGCCTTTTCAATATTTCCTAGGATATTTCATTTTTCTAGGAGAAGGCTGGATGATAACTTCCCACAGTAGTTTAATCATAATCTTTTGAATTTCTATGGGAGAGAACCTATTAGTAAACTTAATGAACCTAAGCTGATAATACAGTTTATTTTCTTTCCATGTATGCTTACAAATCAAGCCCTCTTGGCTTCTGTCAAGTGTTCATGAATAGAATAGAAAGCTGAGTAATTTTTGTAGATGATGCACCATGTAATTCAATGTAGAACAATATCACACTTTCCTTTACATCAAACACTTCGAAGTAGTAGCAGATAGAATCAGTTTTGTAATCTGCTGTCTGCTATTTTTTAACATTTGAGCCATTAAAAAAAAAATCATAGCATGTGGTTTATATTCGTTCAAAAAATTATATTTAAAGATACGGTTTGATGCTGGTTTATTGCTTTAAAGGTGGTTTCTCATGTCTGACTTTTGAATCCCTGCATGTTATTGGTTTGGTATTATGTCCCAACTTGCCCGTGCAGGAGGAGACTGGAGCAGAAGCTTTAAAAGAAAACAGTGCTCAAGGTAAACTATGTTTGCCAGCTTTTTTCTGTTTGCTTGCCATCTCTTCATGCCAGCAGTCTTCTTTCCGTAGCCAGTTTCTTCCTGATTGCAAGACTGAGTACTGTAGTCTGAATTCCTGTGCCATGCCAGATATTTACATTTACTTAATAGTGTTGAAAGAAATGTCCTTCTGGGTTCGGCTCCAAGTGGGGAAAAAGACACTGGAGACATGGAGGCTGCTTGGAAAGATGGTTTATTGGTGGACAGGGCCACATGGCTTGAGCCCTGAACAGAAAAGGTGATCACATGCTTCAATGTTGGTGGAGAAGAAGAGAAGGGCTGAGGGAGGGGCTTGCTAGGCTTTTTATAACCTGTTCAGTCCCACCTCTCTGTTTCCTGTTCCTGTGTAAGAAATGTATTCTGATTGGTTGTCAGACTCCCATGAGGCCATGCAGGGGCTACTCTCTAGACTGTCTTTTCAATCCAGGTATGGATGAGTTCTCAGATGCCATGTGGCCAGTTGAGTAAAGGGCCAATATTATCATGCTTTCCTGTAGCTGCTGGTGAAGTCTTTATTATGTAAAGGGACTAGCTTGGCCTTCTTAATGGCCCATTAACAGTGGGGATGTGTAGGAAGCTACAGGCAACTATTCTGTCTTTTCAATCCAGGTTTAGTTGAGTTCTCAGATGCCATGTGGTCAGTTGAGTAAAGGGCCAATATTATCATGCCTTTACTCCCATCCCCCCTGGGGCTGCAGAGGAGAAGTCTTTTTTTGAATTCAAAGGTTTTATTTCTTTTAAAACACAAATATTTCATCATTCGTCAATCATTAAAACATCGAAGTACATTTTTTTTTGTGTGTGTGTGCCCCTCCCTCCCTCCACCCCCCTACCCCCCCTCCTTCCTCCCCCCAACTTCCCAGAACCCATACACGGTATGGATTTTTAACAAACACAGTCTAAAATCTATTGGGAAAAAAAATAAAGAAATTAATGACATTCTGCATTGAGCTTAGCTTCTTCTTGCTGAACTAACTTTAAACAATTTAAATAATTTCTGATCTTAAGCATAGGCTAACTGGAATTTCTTGGTCCCGAGAAGTCTTTATTATGTAATAGGGACTACCTTGGCCTTCTTAATGGCCCATTAATAGTGGGGATGGGCAGGAAGCTACAGGCAACTATTCTGTCTTTTAAAACATGTTTCTTTCTTTTCACATCCAGAGAAATATTCTGCCTTTTCAATATTTCCTAGGATATTTCATTTTTCTGGGAGAGGGTTGGACGATAACTTCCCACAATAGGAAAAATGCCAATGTCAATGAAGCACAATTTCCCAGAATATTATGGAATGTGCTACCAAAGGATGTAGCATTAATTTTCACTTTGAATAGCATAAAATGTAGATTACACAATTCAATGCCGATAAGAGTACTTACAGTACAGTGATCAGTAATGATATTGGCTATGTATTTCTATTTCTAAGGCAACTATATTTCTGAAACTAGTTTCTGGGAAGCATGAGCAGGAAAGGGTGTTATGTTCTTGTGCTCTATGTGGCTTTCAGTAACCACTTGGTTGGCAATGTGGCAACAGAATGCTGAACTAGAAGATTTTTGATGTGAAACACTGATGTTTATGGGAAAAACTAGAAATGTTAAAAAGAGCATACTGACAAAACAAACCATCCAAAAAAGGAAGTCAATCAAATAACAATCTCCTCATAAAAAGAAATAAAAGCAGGAGTCCCCAGTCAACCATCCTTCATGCACAAAATATTGTAAAAAATTCACAACTATAAAGTGCATCTCACAATAAATAGAAAGCAGACCCACAGATTCATAAATAAGTTCTTCACAGTTACAAGACGTTCAGTAATTCACTGCAATAAGAATATAATTTCTTTGTTCTTCTCCAAGATAGACTCTGTTTTGTTCAAGACACTATGAACTAAAAATAGTTTAGTATTATATATGAATTTAGACATTAGCATATTCTTTTATTCTTCTTTTGCGTATTGGATTAATTGAGTAGAATAATGCTGGTTGGCAATTTCTCACTCAGTCATATGACAGTTTCGGAAATAAAGTGCTAGACAGAATGAAACTATGCTAAAGTTGTATTTTGATGTCTGAGTATCTGATGACTGGAAAATAAAATCTGCCCGGGCAAATTAAAGAGTATTTTGTAGGTTAGAGAATTGAAATGGAAGGAAAAAAATGCTGTTTCCACAATCCCTGAATTAATCTTCCTTTGTTCTATACTTGGATACTCTACTCCAATGTTTCTCAACCTTGGCAACTTGAAGATGTCCGGACTTCAACTCCCAGAATTCCCCAGCCAGCGAATGCTGGCTGGGGAATTCTGGAAGTTGAAGTCCAGACATCTTCAAGTTGCCAAGGTTGAGAAACACTGCTCTACTATGAAGTTGCCATCTTCTTCTACCGTGTTTTCCCGAAAATAAGACATGCCCTGCTAATAAGCCCAACCTGGCTTTTCAGGGCATGCGCCATAATAAGCCTTCCCCCGAAAATAAGCCCGCCTCAACTATTTAAGCGCATGCGCAACTGGTCCCCGCCAGTACCACTGTACCACCTACCGGTACAGCTTGTGGGGCAAAAAGAGGGCTTGCCTTAAAAACAGCGGCAGGCAAAGCAAAGTGCTTCCACCTCCCGCCCTTTCCTCCCATGCAAAAGGAGTCCACTGCAAAAACAGCAGCAGGCGAAGCAAAGTGCTTCCACCCCCCCTTCCCTCCCGCGCAAAAAGAACCCGCCGCCAAAACTGCAGCAGGCCAACAATGCAATCACCCCCTCCCGCCTGTTCCTCCTTGCGCAAAAAACCACAGCCCACCTCAATGGTAAAGGCAGCCTGCCTGGTTCCCTTCCCCGCCATCCCTTTAGCGAGGGGTGGCAGGTGGGGGGGGGGAGAAGTGAGGTGCAACTCTTACCTTTTCAGGTCCATTGCGTTCTTCGCCCTTTCAACCATTGAATCCCCTTGTTAAAAAAAAAACCTCATGAGTTCAATTCGCAAGGTTTTTCTTACAAGCGGATTCAATGGGCGAAAGGGAGAGGAATGCAATGGACCTAGAAAGGTAAGAGGTGTGCCTCACTGCCCAATACCGCCCACTTCATCCCAATGGTAAAGGCAGACTGCCTGGTTCCCTTCCCCGCCATCCTTTTAGCGAGGGGTGGCAGGTGGGGGTGGGAGAAGCGAGACGTGCATTCTAGCGCTACCAGAGACTGACAGCTCCGCTGCATTCCTCGCCCTTTTGTCCATTGAAGCCCCTTGTAAAAAATCCTCGCGAGTTGAACTCATGAGGTTTTTTTTACAAAGGGATTCAGTGGGCGAAAAGGTGAGGAACGCAACGGACCTGTAAAGGTAAGAGGCGCGCCTCGATTCCCCCCTCACCTGCCACCCCTCGCTAAAGGACGGCGCGGAAGAGAACCAGGCAAGCTGCCTTTACCATTGGGGTGAGGTGGGCGGTGTTGGGCTGCGAGGCGCGCCTCTTATCTTTCCAGCTCTGTCGCGTTCCTCGCCCCTGGTTAACCCCCCCCCCCTTCTCGCAACTTCAAGGTTTGATTGAACTTGCAAGAAGGTTTTTTTTTTACCAGCGGCTTCCCTGAACACAATGGGGAGGAACGCGATGGAGCTGGAAAGATAAAAGACACACCTCGCTTCTCACCTGCACCAGAAAATAACAAGCCCTCTCCTATAATAAGACCAAGGCCATATTTCGTGGGGGCAAAAGAAAATAAGACCCTGTCTTATTTTCGGGGAAACACGGTAGTACTACAGGGTTTTGTAAGTAGGGATAATCTTCTAAAGGATCTTGGATTTGACGTCTCTGCTGTATGACATTTCAGTATACATTATTTCCTCCATCTTTGTTTGATCCCTTTTGAATCGATTACCATTTGTTCATTAGTGTCTTAGTAAACCAGTTTGAGATTGGGATCAAAGATCTTTTAAAAGACCGCTTATTTTTCTATGCCAGTTTCCATCTTGTTATAATGCTGCTTCTCGTCTCTTCCAAGGGCTCTATGAAACTTTTTGTTAAGATCGTTTTTGAGATTTTTATTTTTCTTGAATCTTGGGCTTCTCTTCTTGACAGTTTCCATGCTTTGTTTTGACATCTCGTTTGGTTCAATTTCTTCAATGTGGGGCGTCTTTTTTTTCACATTCATCTTTAATGACTTCTTTACATCAATTCCATCATTCAGTGGTTCTGTTGTCAGTTCTTGAAACTGGTGGACATTTGTTCAAAATGATACCATGTTCAAGATTGACTGCTTTCTTCTTCAGCTTACTTGGTACTTGCACATGAGCAGTTTATCATCTGTTTCACAGTCAGCACTTGGCCTTGTCTTTGATGCTATAATTGAGCTCCTCTATCTCCTTTCACCAATAGTTAATTTGATAGTTAATTTAAGAGCCGAGGTGGCGCAGTGGTTAGGGTGCAGTACTGCAGGCCACTTCAGTTGACTGTTATCTGCAGTTCAGCGGTTCTAATCTCACCGGCTCAAGGTTGACTCAGCCTTCCATCCTTCCGAGGTGGGTGAAATGAGGACCCGGATTGTTGGGGGTGATATGCTGACTCTGTAAACCGCTTAGAGAGGGCTGAAAGCCCTATGAAGCGGTATATAAGTCTAACTGCTATTGCTATTGATTCTATATACTCTATCCAATGATATCCAAGTATAGAAACATTGTTTTGTTTATTTGAAGACGGATGAAAAAAACATTGGAATGTTAGGAATTGTAAATAGTCTCCTGCTTCATTTTGACCTCTAAGCCATATAATCCAACGACATTTACCTCTTTCATGTTTCCATTTTTACCATTTTAGTCTCCAATCATAAGCGGTACATCTTGCTTCGGTGTTTTGTTATTTTCAGCTTAAACTTGATCATAAAACTCATCAACCTCATTGGTGGTTGGAGCCTAAACATGAATGATTGTCATATGAAAGGAATATCCATGAAGTCTAAGTGATATTACTAATCATTGATTGCATCATAGCCACATATGGTCCTTGCTATATATCTTTCATAACTGTAAAAGCAAGACAGTTTCTTCTTTTTCATGAAGTGACTAAGAAACAGTGTGATCTTCTGATTGAAAATGTCCAATCTCAGTCCATCTCAAGTCACCAATGCTTAAGATGTCTGTCTGTGGTCATTTCATCTTTCACTGTGTTAAGTTTTCCTGTTTTAATACTTTGTATGTTTCATGTTCCGCTGTAATTCTGTCTTTACAGTTTCAAATATTATTTTCCTGCATGTCAACATTAGTAATTGGGCATCCAAAAGATCTTAACCTTGTAACATCATAATCACTATTAGAACTCTGAAAATCTGCCTCCAGCAACTTTCTATATCAGTTCTATATCCCAATATTCCTGTATCTCAATATTCCTATTGAGGACTTATATACCTCTTTACAGTACCTTACAGCCCTCTCTAAGCAGTTTACAGAGTCAGCATATTGCCCCCAATAATCTGGGTCCTCATTTTACTTGGAAGAATGGGAACCTGAGTCAATCTTGAGCTGGTGAGAAGTGAACTGCTGAATTGCTGATAGTTGGCAGTCAGCAGAATTAGCCTGCAGTACTACATTCGAACAACTGAATAGAATAGAAATAGAAATAGAAAAATGCATCTTTTATTTTATGTATACTGAGAGGTTATGCACCAAAGACAAATTCGTGTGTCCAATCATACTCGGCCAATAAAGAATTCTATTCTATTCTATTCTATTCTATTCTATTCTATTCAAACAACTGTGCCATCACTGTACCATAGCTCAAATATGCCTATCTACTTTAACTGTGCTTCTAGGATGTCTTTCGCAGCTTGAGTGTCCTGCTCGGAACTTATGCATTCATGACCTCCTTTCTGGACTGTTACAATGTGTTCTACATTTTACTCCCCTTAAGAGCACTTAAAAGGTTCAATGGTGCAGAATATAGCAGCATGGGTACTAAAAGATGCCAGTTACTTGGCATATGTAATACTACTGCTTGAGTTACATTGGTTGCCAGTGTGCTTCTGGGTGCAATTCAAGCTTCTTGTTGTCACCTTTAAAGCTCTCCTTGGCTCAGGACTGGGTTACTTGAGGGCCTATTTCTCCCCAGTTGTTTCAACCCATCTAACATGTTCTGGGCATTCTCTGGTGCTGGTGCTCAAGGCATACTAATTGGTGGAGCACAGAAGATGTGCCTTTTCTGCTGTAGTGACCGTTCTACGGAACAATGAATGACCACTCTACATAACCTGACTGACCTTTTGTTAGGCCTTAAGGACTTGGCTCTGTGCCCATGTCTGTGGTCCCGAGAGTGTGAAGGGACCTATTGCCCAGCTGTGTTAGCAGTTGTTGATCCTTGGCTGTTGTGTATTTTTAATTTTTGTATTTGTTGTTGTAATTGTTTATATTTTGCTATTGTTCCCCTCCTAGAATCACTTGTTCAAATAGGCATGGTCATTTATTCAAATTGGATAGATAGATAGATAGATAGATAGATAGATAGATAGATAGATAGATAGATAGATAGATAGATAGATAAGGAAAGAAAAAGGAAGGAAGGAAGGAAGAAGGAAGGAAGGAAGGAAGAAAGAAAGAAGAAAGAAAGAAAGAAGAAAGAAAGGGGGAGAGAGAGAGAGAGAGGGAGAGAGAGAGAGAGATAGAGAGAGAGATGGATGTAGCCTAGTCCCAGTTCCAGGGCCAATCTAGGAAATGCCAAGATTTATATGATTTTATTTGTTATGACATGCCACCATTGTTTTGTCATCACCTGGGATTTTGAATTGCCTGTCCTCTTGAAGTCAGCTAGTACCCTAAGAGTCATAATCATGTGCAGTGCTATTTGTTGGATGAATGGACATTGATAATATCTATCAGTGCCCCTTTTAGATGCCTTAATGCTATCCGGGGAATACATAAATACACAAGTCCAAGGATACTGAAAATTTGTGGAGTACTATGCCAAACAGTACTCTTTGTAGAACGTTAACTGGCTTCTATTTTACAATATCCATGCAAACCATTTATATAAATATCAGTTATGATATGTAATTTAGGGTACATGAAAGTATCTTTCAGTAAAGACTTCGCTTGTTGGAAGCTTGCTGGGAAGCACAAGTGATGATCACCTGACCCTGGGATGCTACCACCTTTGTAAATATGTGCTATTTGCCAAACACCTGAATTCTGACCATGTGACTGTGCTGATGCTGCAGTGTTGTTGGTTGTAAGTAACTTTTTTCAGTTCCATTATAATTTTGAATGGTCATTAAATGAATGGTTGAAAGTCAAAGGCTACTCATAGAGCTTTATAAATCAAAGCCAAGGCTTTGAGTCGTATAGGCTTATATTTGCATCTAGTAGAATACCTATAGTATATGTACAGCACCGCTGAAATAATTTCACCCACCAGTTTGGATTTCCAGTTAGAGTCTGTTGCCATAATTCAACCTTGAGGCAACTAGTATGCTGGTTGAAATTGGGTAAGAGTCCTCTGACCATAGTCTCCATCAAGATGGAAGCGTGACCCGACAAATGCGCGCACGACAAAAGTGCGCCGACAAAACCGCGGTGTGAAAACCGTGACATCATCAACGCACCGACAACAGCGCGCCGACAACAGCGCGCCGACAGAAGCACGATTTAAGTTAAGATAAGGGTTAGGGTCAGGTTTAGGGTTAGGGTTAGGTTTAGAGCGCCCTTCTGTCGGCGCGCTGTTTTCGGCGCGTTTCAGCGCTCATTCGTTGGTGCGGTTTAGAACTCGCGGTTTTGTCATCGCGGTTTCATCGGGCGCCCTTTTGTCGGGCGCCCTTTTGTCGGTGAACCAGATGGAAGAGAATCTACACATCTTCGGTCTGCTTCTTCACGGGGAATGTCACTTGCCCGGAACCTGAATAAGGGCCATTGTCAATTGTAACAAGTTTTTGCAACTCTTGTCCTGCTAAGATTCAATTTCAGTGTGCAAGTGAACTTAGAGACACAAAGAAATGCAAAGCGTATGTCTGAGAACTGTGAGTAGGCTGAGCAGACACTTGGTAGGCAGTGAGAATAATGTTGTTACACTGTCCAAAAGATCCCCAGAGTTACAATGCTAGTTTTCAGTTTCTAGAACCAAAACTCTATTTTGAAAACAATTTCTGTGGATGACCTCTGATGATTCTCGATGTACATGATACTAAGGTGTTCATCACATTCAGATTATAACTTTTGGGATGTTTATTTTTTTTAATATATCTAGGTCACTGAGTGTCCTGATCTAATACTAAAAAGTTGAAGAATATGAAAGTCTAAAATATCTGTCTGTCATAAATACTTTTCAGGTCATTCTTTCAGGGAGTTTGTCCCCGTCCCCCCTGTAAACTGATAACATGTAATGCAACAATATATATTAGCTATAATAAAAGATGTGGTAATTAGGTGTTCAGGTTTTTCTTAAGGTTAAAATAACCTTAAGCTTTAGAGAGACTTTGGAAATATAGTAGCTTTGGAACTGCAGTACAAATACAGGGCGGGGCATAACCTTTTCCTAGGGGGTCACAGCAACACTTGTAATAACAACACAAATAATTCATACACCATTCGAAAGCCCATCAAAAACTGAGTTTATTGACACGATTTAATAGTCAGTATGACCACCATTAGCCCTTCGAGCAGCATTCAAACGAGGTGGATAAGAACACAACAAATCTTCAAACAGTTCCGTTCGATTTTCCAGATTTTTCAACACAGTTTCCAAATTCATTCTCAAAGTTTCAACCGAATATCGATTTTGACCTTGCTCCTGAATCATCAGAGCTTCCACTTCATCCTTAATTATGGCCCCAATGTTCTCTGCCGGATTGAGATCTGGCGAATTTCCCGGCCAGACGTCATTGCCCCAAAATTCGACATTGTTGTCCTTTAACAATTGCTGAGTCGCATTTGCACGCATGCAAGGAGCTTTGTCATGAAGAAAGACAGCCTCACCAACCACCAAGACATTGTCTGGATCACTGAGAAATGGAATGACATTCTCCAATAAAATTTTCTCACGGAAATAACTGCCATCCCAGGATTCCCCTTTATCCTTCAAAACCCAATGCAGTTTCTTGGCTGTGAAAATGACGAAAATCCCGATGCAAGTCGGATTGCGAACGATTTGTCGATATCGTTCATGTTTGGCGATGTCGTCGACGTCTTTAGCCCAAATTCGATCGTTCTGGAAATTTGGTTTTCGAATGGCATAAACGAAGAATTCGTCAGATGGCGCCAAATGAAGAAAATCTTCCTCGGTCCATTCAGACAACCAATCGCACAACCAAAGCCGATCTTGAATGTGTGTTTGAGTTTTCAATGGTTTGCAAATGACGTGGAATGGCTTCAAACCTTCTCGTTCTCGATATCGGCCGATTGTCCTTTGATCAACTCGTTTTCCACGAATTTGAAGGATTTCTTGGGCCACTTTTCGGTTTCCTTTTCGTTGTTTGCGACTGCCAGTTGCAATGATGGCTTTGCTTTCTTGGGACAGTTGCAGAGGACGCCCTTCTCCAAATTTTGTGAAACATTCTTGGGCTGTTTTGTTCCAATTATCAGTAACCCAATCCGGATGACGTTTCAATTTGTTTGCAATCCATTTTCGATTGATAAACGTCGTTCCAGCATCGCAAGCCTCTCGAAAGGCAATGCATTTTATTCTGTCAATGATCCTTTGTTCTTCCGAATCGAATTTTCCAGCCATTCTTAAAGCAAATTTAACATTTAATAGCTCATTCAATTCAGTTTTTTATGGGCTTTAAAATGAGGTGTCGCGGAAGTTGTAAACTGCTGTCGATCTTGCTGTGACCCCCTAGGAAAAGGTTATGCCCCGCCCTGTAGTGTAATGTAGTCAAATGATTATATTCTATACCACTTGAAATTTTTGAAGTATCTTTAAAAGCTACTCTAAGTAGAATATATTGTTGGAGTTCAACATGGATGTCATTGTTGATGAAAAATGCTGGCAATGGTAGAATCTACCTAAGGCAACAGTCATATTGTACAATTGCTTTTTGAGTAAAATATACATTTCTTAATACTAAGAAAAAGTGAAGTACACTTCTAATCATAACTAAAGGGAAAGGAAGTGGCTATGAGAAATATCTACTTGTTAAATAAATGTTAGTGTCTTCCTATTTTAATGTTCTTGAAAAGGCACTTCTTTCTTAAGAGATAATGTTTAGATAATTACTGTTTAGTTAATTTCAATTCATAGACATATCCCTTTGTTTTTCGTGGCTGTGAAGTTTAGCTTTTTATGCATGCCCTTGTCATACCTTTTAACAAACAAAAACATATGTAAGGAAGCATATTTTCTCAGCGTTATTGCCAGTTGTCTGATAGAACAAATGTATTGCTTTTTTGCTTATATTAAGCTCCGAGTTTCTTTCCTGAGCATACCTGCCAATCTAATCTATAAACAAGGACAAAGAAAAATAAGACACACCTTAAAACTCCCATTAAAGTTTTCTGAAAGGGAAGTTTATTTGGGCAATGTTGATGAAAAAACATGGAAAAAAGGCAATGCCATACAGTTAAAGAATAGAAGTTGTCTGGATTAGTTGCTACAAAAGACCATTATAAAAGAATGTGACTTCAGAACATTCCCACTATCAGCCACTTTAGAGACTGATAGTACACCTGCATTAAACAAATCATTTGTGTACGCCAAATTGTGCTAACTTAAATCTTAGATGTTATATTTTAATAGTTTATAGCTTCAAAGTATTTATTGGCATATACAAGTGTCTGTGTGCATGCATGTTCATCTCTTGTTTTCAAGAAGACTCAGGGTAAAAAAAAACCCTGCAGAAAATGAAATTTTGACTATGTATATGGAAATTGGGGAAATGAGTTTTGGGGTCTTTGGTAATCTTCTAATGAACATTTCCTCCACTCTCCTTACATAGCAGTGGACGAGCAGTGTACCTGTTTTTGCTCCTTCCCTTCGTTTCGCTCTGTTTGGTAAATAGAGATGATCAAAAATAGCCCGAAAGCTGGTAGAAGGCTGTTGTAGAAAGACAAACAGCGACAAGTAGAAACATGAGGTTTGTTGTGACCTATTGGAGTCTTTCTCTTCAAGTGACAAAAATCGGAGCAAAGTTGGCTGAATGGGGAAGCATAATTGGAAGTAATGAATGTACAGTATCAGTCAATGAGAAATATAGACATATATTACAATAATTAGCAACTTCAAGCTTTGTGGAGATAAAAAATATATAGTTCAAAAGAGAATGCAATTCTCTGAATTGTTTTAGTTATGTAAATCCTTTAGGGAAAAATGCTGACTGTTGCCTGTCAATATAGTTTATATGGTTGGAAGGTATTTTTGTCATGAAAGTCATTGTGAGGGCGTTAAATGCTACAGGTTATGTTAGACAATTCTGAGTTCTCCTGTGGCAAGGTGACCAGACATCCCGCTTTTGGCGGGACAGTCCCGATTTTTAACAATTTGTCCCATGTCCCGCAGCGTTTTAAAAAAGTCCCGATTTTTGGAAAGAATGCACGACAAGCTAGGGAACGGCGGGAGAATGGGAAGGGAATATACGGTTATGCGCTGTCTTTACCAGGAACTAATGCTGCGACTGAACGTGTTTTTTCTACGGTAAATCAAGTGTGGACATCAGAAAAATCACAATTAAGTGTTGAGACTTTGAAAGCCATTTTATGTGTGAAATATAATTTAACAAATTCTTGTGAAAAATTTCATGACAACGACAGCAATCTACTAAAAAAAATTCACTCAAATGAGAAATATACCAAAGAATAAAATAATACTATACATAATTTTTAAAATGTATTATATTTGTAAATTGTACTTATGTTGAAATTAAAAAAAATATTACAATACTATTTTTGCGTTCTATGAAAATTTTTGTTGCTCCATATAGACCAAATTTTTAATCAAGAAACCCCCCCCCCCCGGTCAATGGTGTCCCGCTTTACCAATGTTAAAATCTGGTCACCTTATCCTATGCACACATACAGACACGTGGGCAAATAAACATACACATAGAATTTGTTTGCTTGAAGTTCTTTTGAAGTTCAAAAAAATGACATTTAAATTATTTTTTGCTTTCCTTCCACCATTGGAACTAGGTAAACTAATTATAGTCTGCCATTTAATTTAGAAGTTTGGCTGGTTTCCTGGTATAGTGGTGATAATGGGTGATGGAGAATAGCAACTAGGAGTGATAAAGAGCATCCTAACGGCCTACTGGGGTAGGTAGGAAGTGAGCAGAGTGTTTTGTCCCTCTCTGGTTTTGTGTGTCTTTAATGATACCGCATCGTCAATTTTTTGTATGTATATATGGTTTGTACATATTCTTCAGGTTTACTTGCTTTAAGGGTATAAAGAAATTATTTAGGGTTGTTGCTGGTTTTTTGTTTGTTTGTAGGTGCTTTGGTTGGTTATATTTTGTTTTGGAGGGCATCTTTTATAGTAATTAAAATTGAAAGATTCACAAAAATTATAGTGTTACAGCAGATTTGGCATTAATACAAATCTTGTACCTGAGAGACCGCCTCCTGCCGATTACCTCCCTCAGACCAATTAGATCTCACAGGTTAGGTCTCCTCCGGATTCCATCTGCCAGCCAATGTCGGCTGGCGACCCCCCGGGGGAGAGCCTTCTCTGTTGCAGCTCCGGCCCTCTGGAATGATCTCCCTGTTGAGATCCGGACCCTTACTACCCTCCCGGCCTTCCGCAAAGCCACCAAGTCCTGGCTGCTCCAGCAGGCCGGGGGGCCTATGAAACATCCAGCTCCACGGAAATTGTGAATGTTGGCTTTTGTTTTTAAATATGTTGTCTTTGTCTAGTTTTCCCCTCTCCCTTGTCTATTGTGAGCCGCCCGGAGTCCTCCGTGAGTGGGCGGCATACAAGACAAATAAATAATAATAATAAATAATAATAATTAGAAAATTTGTTCCAATTTATGCAAAATGTCAGTTCATGTACCACTTTGCAGCTCACTGAATTCAAAAGCAAGAAGGTGCTTTAGAGACACTCTTGGAATACCTGTGGTTGCTCTCTGCAACAGCCCATGCGTGTCAATATTAAATACCAAAGATTAGGAGATATATAGAATAAAATAAGAATATTTTTGGGATGACAGCTGGTCTTCTCTCTGATCATTTTCCAGACCACACACATTTCAAAGTTCAGTGTACATGTGTACCAAAGCATATTTTCCCTGTGGAATTCAAAGCATTGTCCAATCTTAATATAATAATATATAACAACACAATCTTCTTCTTCCTAGTGTTATTCCTGCACTATGGAAGGGTTTGCTTAATATGTAATAATACAATACAGTCCTAATTATAAGTTGCCCAAAGACAATTGTAGTGGTATATAAATCATTTTAATAAATACAGAAATGACAACGTTTATTTCTCACCCTTTTAATGTGAAAACATTGTAAATGAACAGTCCCGAAATCTGTTGTTATTATCCCTACTTGTATGGCTGGCAAGCATGGGAGGAGGGAACTTTGAAATGCGGGTGGTCTGGAAAATGATCAGAGAGAACCTGCTGCCAGGCCAAACGTATTCTTATTTTATTCTATATATCTCCTAATCTTTGGTGCTTAATGTTGATATATCCGTATGTACAGGTAGTCCTCGGCTTAGAACTATTTGTTTAATGACCCTTTGAAGTTACAATGGCTGAAGAAGAAGCTAAGATCAATGTAGAGATGTTATTAATTTCTTTTATTTCTTTTTTTTCTCAATAGATTTTAGACTGTGTTTGTTAAAGATCTATACCGTGTACAGGTTCTGGGAAGTCGGGGGGGGGAGAAGGGGGGTCGGGGGGGTCGGGTGGAGGGAGGGAGGGATATATATTAGGCTAGACACGATGTGTTTAGATCTCAATGCAATGTGACTTCACATGTTACTGTTTTTCTCTAATTTTTCTTTAAAAATAGGATAAGCCAAATACATTAACAAGAAGTTACAATGGCACTGAAAAAGGGATTTATGACCGTCTTTCACATTTATCACCATTGCAGTATTCCCATGGTCATGTGATCAGAATTTTGACACTTGGCAACTGGCCTATATTTATGATGGTTTCCATGTCCTGGGGTCATGTGATCACTTTTTGCGGCCTTCTGACAAGCAAAGTCAATGGGGAAGCCAGATTCACTTAACTACCATGTTACTAACTTGACAACTTCACTTAGCGAAGGTAGGGAAAAAAGGTCGTAAAATAGGTCAAAACTCACTGTCTTGCTTAATGGAAATTTTGAGCTCAATTGTGGTCATAAGTTGAGGGCTATCTGTAGCACTACAAATTTATTTTCCTTCTGGAATATCAGGCCATCAGAGGAGTTATCTTTAAAAAAAAACACCTCTACTTCAATGGTTCTGGTTTAGCAATTTATTTTAAAAAGCATGATTGCTTTTCATTATCACAATTGTACTAAGAAGATACTAAGATTATCACAATCTATACTAAGAA
Source organism: Thamnophis elegans (assembly GCF_009769535.1). Taxonomy (NCBI): domain Eukaryota; kingdom Metazoa; phylum Chordata; class Lepidosauria; order Squamata; family Natricidae; genus Thamnophis; species Thamnophis elegans. The sequence goes on from NC_045548.1 coordinate 9,553,197, forward strand.
GCACTGGTACAAAAAATAGTAAATTAACCGATTTGTCTCTCAAAATTCAGTTTAGTAGTTTAGTTGGAATTGTACCTATTATAAGTTGTGTAAAAATAGTGATATATTATAGGCTTCATGCATTATATTAATTATATGTTAATTATTAATATGTGTTTTGCTTTTGCTGCTAAGCATTTTATGCATATGTAGTTGGATGCTATTAGACTGCCAGAATCAAATGAACCTTTGGCATGAATGACCGCAGGCAGTATCTATGGTCCTTTGCTCTTAGAAAGATAGCAGTTGCGTTGCATGTTCCTTGAACATTTCATTTTCTATAACTTAATTACGGCACACCCTCGAAAGTATTACTGAGAATGGAGGATGATGCAATCATGCCTCAAATTATATCTGCTTGTACTATTGATACTAGTAAGTAAAACAGATTGACAAAACAAATAATACAATCAAAACCTGGGTCTTTGCAGGATATTTTTCACAAAGCAATGCCATTTCCTTTATAAAATGGCAACTGTTATCTAAGCAGTATTCAAGAAACAGTATTAACACGAGGAACACATAAAAACTATTTATTGTGAGAGAAATATCTGAACTCAAGCTATATTAGAAGGGAGCAACATCCATCTCATTTTTCTGAGTTTAGTTCTTCTACCATCTCTAAGGCAGTATTTTTATTCAAAAATGGGAAAGTGAGGCATAGCTTTGGTTCCTAGAAGTCGCTGGCAAAAGGATTGGAAGGAAGGGCCGCTGTGTAAGGAGAACATGTCCAATAATGTTTATTATGCTTATGTGATTAATGGAAGAGAATGACTGTGAGCAGTGATTGTTTTTGGTATGATGAAATTCCAAATGAATGCAATTTAAAAGTAAACCATCATCCTCTCTGTGTGCAAACTGAAGCAGTTGTAACTTGATCTCATCTGTGAAAATGAACTCTTTTATGTTCTTTTAAGATCAAGTCAGTGCTTGATGGAATGCAGATTAACACCGAGGCCTGCTGAGGTGTCCTGTCTATGGATAAAGCAAATGGTTAGATAAAACAAATTATTTGCCCCAAACAAGTTGGTTCTTATACAAAGAATGCAAATCTAGATGTATTTGCTTTGGTATAAATCTTTTTTTTTTTTAAACTTTCATTATCTCAAGATAGCAATGAATTTTTGTTTAAATTTTTACTTTTCACCTTCTGAAAAATCTATGTAGAGATCAGTGGTAGGTTCCTATTGGTTCGGACCTTTTTAGCCAAACCGGTTAAAGTGGTTTGGCGGCCTGGGTCGCTGGAACCAGCAGCGACCCAGGCCTGCCATGCCTCCGAACCAGTTTTCCAGGCGGCGCCATAGGCGCCACCATTTCGTTTTTTGCTTCTGCACATGCACAGAACAATTTTTATTGCACTGTGAATGCACACACAGCACGCATTAAGTGCATGAGTGGACGCACACATCTAGGAGCGAACCAGCAGTAGTGCCTGCTGGAACCCACCCCTGGTAGAGTTGTACTTTTAGTAGATGTTTTAATACATGGTTTAGGACCTGGCTACCTGAGAGACCGCCTCCTGCCATTTACCTCCCAGAGACCTATAAGATCACACAGACTAGGCCTCCTCCGGATTCCATCTGCCGGTCAATGTCGGCTGGCGACTCCCTGGGGGAGGGCCTTCTCTGTAGCTGCTACGGCCCTATGGAACGATCTCCCTGTGGAGATCCGGACCTTTACTACTCTTCCGGCCTTCCGCAAAGTGATTAAGACCTGGCTGTTCCGGCAGGCCTGGGGCTGTTTGATTTATCCAGCCCCATCCTAAGCTATATGAATGCTGTGCAATTTTAATGTTTGTTCTTTTTAATTTTTATATGTTCCCCCTCCCTATTTTTATCTGTAAGCCGCCCTGAGTCTCTCGAGAGTGGGCGGCATACAAATCCTAATAAACCGTAAACCGTAATAGTAATTTGAAGTCTATTTAGAAATATTTCGGGGCATTTAGAAATTTTGGCTGGAATGTTGGCTGACAGGCACTAGATGTGCTGTCTCTGTTGTAGTGCTGGCCCTGTGGAATACCCTCCCCTCCTGAGATTAGGATGGCCCCAACTCTGCTGACCTTTTGGAAAGCCTTGAAACCTGGCTATATGCTTGCACCTGGGTTCCTGAGTATATGAGGGATCCCATTTCTTGGCTGGTTGGTTGGTTCTATGTTGGCACTGACAGGTTATAATATATCTTGGCTGGTATTTGTATTTAATTTCTTTTTTAGCAGTAGCACACAGACCTGTGTACCGCTTCACAGTGCTTTACAGTCCTCTCTAAGGGTTTACAGAGTCAGCATAATATTGCCCCCGACTGTCTGAGTCCTCATTTTATCGACCTCAGAAAGATGGAAGGTGGGGTCAACCTTAAGTCGGTGAGGATCGAACAGCCGAACTGCTGGCAGTCGGCAGTCAGCAGAATTAGCCTGCACTACTGCATTCTAACCACTGCGCCACCACAGCTCATTTTACATTGTGTTTTAATTCTTTTTATGATTGTTCACTGTCCAGAGTCACTGGTTGAGATGGGTAGCTGTGCAAGTTGAATGAATAAAATTAAATACCGTATTTTTCAGAGTATTAAGACAGACCTTTTTTTCCTAAAAAAAAAAGAGGCTGAAAATCTGGGAGCGTCTTATACATCGAATACAACATTTTTTGCCTCCTGAAGCCCTGCCCCCTTCACCAAAATGGCCGTGCATACCCTTATGAAGGCTTTCAGAGAGCTGCTGGGGGCTGGGGAGGACAGAAATGAGTCAAAAGTGGGCCATTTTTGCCCCCCCCAGCCCCCAGCAGCATTCTATAAGCCTCCATAAGGCTATGCATGCAATTTTTTTGACAAAAAACAGGCCCGTTTTCGTGAAAAATGGGCCGGGTTTTGCTCATTTTTGGCCCCCCACTCCGCAAGAGCACTCTGCAAGCCCCCCCAGTCTATTCATGGCTTTTGTTAAAAAAAAAAAAAGGGGGCCATTTTCTCAAAAAACGGGCAGTTTTTCGGAGGTTTGCAGAGTGCAAAAACTTTTTTTTTCTTTTTGGAAAGCTCTTTAACTGATGAAAATTACATTGATCAAGTGCTGTGCCAGCAGAAACAAAGTCTTAAGGTTTGTCAGCAATTTCCTTCTCTACTGTATTTTTCTCTCTCTCTCTCTCTCTCTCTCTCTCTCTCTCTCTCTCTCTCTCTCTCTCTCTCCCTCCCTCCCTCCCTCCCTCCCTCCCTCCCTCCCTCCCTCTCTCTATCCCTCTACCTACCTACCTACCTACTTACTCTCTCTCCCTACCTATCTACTGTATTTCTCTCTCTCTCTTTCTATTTCTCCCTCTATCCCTCTACCTACCTACCTACTTACCCACCTACCTTCCTACACACACTCTCTCTCCCTACCTACCTACTGTATCTCTCTCTCTCTCTCTATATATATATATATATATATATCCCTCTACCTACCTACCTACCTACCTACCTACCTACCTACCTACCTACCTACTCTCTCTCCCTACCTATCTATTGTATTCCTCTCTCTTTCTATTTCTCTCTATCTTCTACCTACCTACCTACACACACTCTCTCCCTACCTACCTACTATATTTCTCTCTCTCTCTCTCTCTCTATCCCTTTATCTACCTACCTACCTACCTACCTAACTACTCTTTCTACCTACCTACCTATTGTATTTCTCTTTCTTTCTCTCCCTCTCTATCTCTCTATCTACCTACCTACTTTTTTTAAAAAAATTGCCTCTTCAAAACCTTGGTCCGTCTTATACTCCGGTGCGTCTTATTCTCTGAAAAATATGTTATACAAACCCTAAACTATATTTGTTTTGGGGCTTCTGTATTTCGATAACTTAGAGGCCCACACATGCATTGATTTATTAGTACTGGGATTTTTCTACACATTCTTTTATGTGCCAAGAGTGCACAAAGAAAATAGAAATGTTTGTATGTCATTAGAAATTGAATTCCACTCCCAATGCATAGAAAGTAATGTCATCATTGTTTGCTTTACATTTTATTTATTTACTCTTTAGTAACGTGCTCTGCATTGACTTCTGAAACAAATAAAATAATTGTACATTTTCTGAGATTAATTGAATGTGAAGTAGCCCTTATGGATAGGTGCATTTCAAACTCACACTCATATTTATTATCTAAATTGGCATTAATGGAGGAAGAAATGGTAAACTAGTAGTATGTGTTTTGTTTTCATGTCCATATGAAAACAAATATGCTTTCTGTTTGTTTTTAATATCACCACACTTTTAAATAAATTTGTGTAGGAGTTTTGTAATTCATCCAAAAATAGGAGCACAGAGATAGTCACAGCTGCCCTACTGAGAGTAAATTATTGATTTTTCTTAAGTTCAGTACCATGCATTCTAATTATTAGTGGCTTTACAAGATTTTAATAAAACTTTTAGGTGACTGCTACTCAATAGACCTTTAGCTGGAGACATGATATAAGCTTGAAGTTTTCAACCCCTTTTTCAGAGCTACAATTTATCCATTAATAAACAAGCCCATACTGTTCTCAGCATGGCAAAAAGTAATACATTGATGTAATTAAATTATAGACATTATGAAACACTGGTCCCAGCTTTCAACCTATTTTCCCAAATTGGGGGAGAGGAACACAGCTATGCTTCTCCTGGTGGTTACTATGGAAATATATTTGCTTTTCCCAGAAATTTCTGTTTCATTACGTAGCATTGGCCAAAGGATTTCTGAGTTAAAAACAGACATCATTTGGAAGCAATAGTGATATTAAAAACAAGCAGAGATTGTTGGGGAATCTTTTAGTTTCCTTAGGTATTCATTTCCTCATGCTCCCAATTTTGTGCAAGTATTCTCATAAATGGTTTTTGACTTTGAACTAGCTTAAAGGTGCAAGTAACAAAATCTAGCTAACTTTGGTTGCTGTCAGAAAAGCTAAGCAGGTTCAGAACTGGTTAATACTTACAAATCATCAAGAAACACCAAAACTATAGGCTAGATTGGAAGGTTTTAAAAAAATCCTAGAAAAGTGAAACTGAAGGCATATTTTTATCTAGACCAGGGAGGTCAAACTTGCGGCCTGTGGGCCGGGTGCATCATGTTCTGGCCCCGCCCCTGCCTGGTTTAGCGAAGGGGGGGAAGTCCCAATATGTCAAGTGACGACGCCGTGATGACGCGAGTTTGAGATCCCTGATCTACACTGTTTTCTGGGGTGATTCCTAATGCCTTGTTCAACATGAAATGTTTTTAAGAGGTCTCTTGTTGGAGAAAAAGGGAGACACTGATGCCAGGAAATGACTTGTTTCTTTGTTCTGTGAGCTGTCATCCATGTGTTTTATGATGTCATAACAGCTGAAGAGCTACCTGTCCTGGCCAGTGTTCCTTGGCAGCAGAAGAGCATGGGAAGGTAAAGAGGCTGGCATCTGTCTTTCAGTCTAGCAGAATCATGTCCAACTTTCAACACAAAGAGGTCCCAGCGACCATGATGATGATGGACATTGACTGACTACACTGCTGAACCAGCCTCTCTGAAAAATCAGCCTGTTCATTAACAAAGTCCAGACTGACATGCAGTGGAAGCTGGTCTGCTTTGGCAATGTGTCCAGCCTGAACACAAGGAATCAGGAACCAGGATTCTCTGTCCATTTCCAGTGTGCTCAATGGCATCAAGCCCCCGGGCAGATTTGATCTGGGGAAGAGGGAAATTGTGGTCATCAAAGATGAGAAGAAGAAGAAGAAGAATCAGTCCAACACTGAAGGCACCGTGTGTTTTTTCAAGCAAAGTTCCTGAGAAAAAGGGAATGTGAGCAGAAGAATCAAGAATTGGCTCAACAATGACCTTCAGATGTCTGCCATTGAATTCCAGCATGCTCCAAGCCCTTTGAACAGACCCTTTCAAGGTGGCAACAGAGAGATCGGGTTCAAGTGGACTGGTTCCTTTTAACTGGTCTGGTGCTTGAAAGGAAGACTGAGGAGTCATTCCGTCCACGATGAGCAGCATCTTTGGGTCTTCAAAAGACATGCAAAGAGATCAAAGAAGATCATTATTTTTAAAAATTATTTATTATTATAGTCTGCATTCAGGTTGCAAACAGTTAGGAACCAGCCTACATGATGGTCAACCTCAATTTTTTAGATTGTGACTTACTAGTTCCACAATCATACTGTATTGCTGAAGACAAGTGTTCAAGCCAGAGAAAATCAGTCATTGCTGTCAAAATTAAATGATAGGAGAGATTTCCTGATAGGGAGAAAAATTAGTGGAACAGATTGTTTCCAAAAATTATGGGCACTCCATTGCTTGAGATTTTCAAGAAGATACTGGACGGACATTTGTTCGGAGTGGCATAGAATCTCCTATCATGGGCAGAAAGTTGGACTAGAAGACCTCCAAGGTTCCTTTCAACATATTATTCTGTGTTCTATGTTCCACATTTCCACCAAGACTAAAGTTCAACTTCAAGAAGTTTCTTGGTTTTATCTGGATCAAACCCATTATGTGTTTTAATGGGTTGTTCTTCTCTCTTCTCTCATGAGTGCATAAGTGACTGACATCATAGCTACAGAAGCATCCTGAAGGGTATGAAGCTGTTTGTTCCGTAAAGGAAGCTAAGTAGTTTTAGACTAAATAATTTAAGAATATAGGAAAATTGTACTTGATTGATCAATTGAACCGTTTAGCTCAATATTAATTATACAGGGAAGAGTGTTCTCTTTGGGACTCAGGTAGGAGTCTTTACTAACCCCATCAGAAGTCTTAGAAAATGACACATTCTGCATTCAAAGTGTTGGGCTCAAACATTTGAATTAAAGATGTTGGTCTATAACATTGACATTATCTGGGTTTATGGATGCTAAAGTGGTTTGCTTGTTTGCCTCCTCCTGGACGTTTCTTGCTCTTTTCTCTTTTGCATTGTTCCAGCTGTTCCATTATTTTTAATAGTGAATGCCACCCAGAATCATTATGGAATCTGGTAACGCAACAACTTCACAGTTTTGTTTTATTTATTATTTATTATTTATTAATTAGACTTATATACCGCTTCATAGGGCTTTCAGCCCTCTCTAAGCGGTTTACAATATATTTTTTTTAGCAAATTGAGTCAGCAACTTGCCCCCACAGTCCGGGTCCTCATTTCACCCACCTCGGAAGGATGGAAGGCTGAGTCGACCTTGAGCCGGTGAGATTTGAACCCCTGAACTGCAGATCACAGTCAGCTGAAGTGGCCTGCAGTACTGCACCCTAACCACTGCGCCACCTCGGCTCTTATGTTTTGTTATTTATTGAAGTCAGATAGCTCAGGTAGCCATCCTGTTGGCCAGAAGGAAAGATTGAATATCAGTGTCACCCTAACTTATCTCTTATCTCAACTTTGAATAGAAAGGGTCACATCTGAGGTGCCCATGCAGCAGTATGCTGGTCACTACTAGATTTTCCCATTGCATAATTTCCACATATCCTGTTTCTGGAATCTAGGTTGGTATAATACCGGAAACATGATTGGTCAAATCTGAAGGAGGAATGCCTCTCCATCTTCACCAAGCTCAATTATATATGCTGAGTTCTCTCCTTCATGGTTACATCCCTAAACTGAGCCCCTAAATGCATCACTTACAGGGGTTCCTATCCTTCCTCCAGGTGACCCTATCATCTAGTCCACGAGTCTCCATGCTGGCTGAGGAATTATGGGAGTTGAAGTCCCTAAGTCCTAAAGTTGCCAAGTTTGGAGATTCCTGATCTACTCCTTGGCTGTTCCCACAAAGTGAACCATGAATCCACTATGGCAACCTCCCTGTGACATGCTCACATTTTTAATAGCTAATTTGAGTAAAATTTGATTAAGTACATGATGCATGCTAACATTGAAAAATTGACAAGGTCTTTTAAAATGTCTAAACAATAGCATCTTAAAGAGTCAAAGACAATATTTCGTTCCTTAGATTCAGATAAGATACCAGATTCTACATCTTGATTACGTTTAGGATTTTAAGGATTCCTAAGAGCCGCAAAACTGCGTCACCAGAGACTTGAAAGTTACACTTGAAGCTATTCTTATTGTCTGGGAGAGGATCTCATTGATTTATTTTGTTTTTGAAATCCCTTGATTTTGAGCTTGAACCATTGGATTTGAAGTAATTTGTTTTGCTCATTTTGGACATGCCTTAAGCACAAAGTGACATTATTTCACATTCTAAAGTTTGAAAGGGTGAAACCTTTCAGGATGGCTAGTTTTTAATATGAAACTTGACACTTTGAATTTGAGGCTAATCAAATTTTAAATGTTTTCGCACACCCACCCTCATCCTTAAAAAAAAACAACTTTCCAGTCTCTCCAAATGACCCTGGAATTCCTAGGGGTTTCTCCATTCTGGTATTAATCAATAGCAATAGTAGTTAGACATATATACCGCTCATAGGCCTTTCAGCCCTCTCTAAGCGGTTTACAGAGTCAGCGTATTGCCCCCAACAATCCGGGTCCTCATTTTACCCACCTTGGAAGGATGGAAGGCTGAGTCAACCCTGAGCCGGGGAGATTTGAACAGCAGAACTGCAGAACTGCAGTCAGCTGAAGTAGCCTGCAGTGCTGCATTTAACCACTGCGCCACCTTGATCACATGGCCATGGGGTGCTATCATTTTTTCTGTGCTGTTGTGACTTTGAACAATCATTAAATGAACTGTTGTAAGTTGAGGACTACCTGTATTTCCTTCTGGAGATGGGAGGATGCATAAAGTCCATGTCGTATATTTTAGTATTATGCCATTATTTAATTTTATCAGTGAACCTTGGGGACTATGTTTACTCCACAAAAATGATGCAAGGTTGAAATGTTATTCTGTAATTCCAGGTTGTGTTTCTTAAGAACTGTCTGCATTACATATCATACTGTCAGTTATCTGAAATCTGTCAGAAGCCATACCACCCGTATGGATTAGGTAAACACATGAGGCATGCCCTATCCTATTTTTTTTCTTTTCTGTATATTTTATTCAGTGGTGGGTTTCAAAAATTGTTCGAACCTACTCTGTGGGTGTGGCCTCCTTTGTGGGAGTGGCTTGCCACCAATGTGACCAGGTGGGAGTGGCTTGCCGCCCATGTGACCGGATATGAAGATGCCGACGACACTTGTCAGAACCACCTTAAATTACCTCACACACAGCACTGGCATGCGTAAGAATATGATGAAAACTTGTTTTTTAAAAGGCATCTTTGGTTTGCGTTAAAACAACTTCAACACACGCAATGTTCTGATTGCACCACAAACGCAGTAGTCATCCTTACCTTTCACAGAGGCACTGAGTTTTATAAATAGGAGCATGATAGTGTAGAATAATCATATCCAAGGACCAGTGATGGGTTTCAAAAAAATTTGGAACCTCTTCTGTAGGTGTTGCCTGCTTTCCGGGTCCACTGGTGGAACCTCTTCTAACTGGTTTGGTAGATTTGACGAACCGGTTCTACCGAATAGGTGCGAACTGGTAGGAACCCACCTCTGATTTTATTTCTTTAGATTAGTTGATGTATATAATCTGCTATCTACTGGGATTTTAAATGTGTCCCCAGTATAATTCCCCAGATTTTGCTATCAAATTTAGGGTCACTGACTCACTATACTACCATCTTATCTCCCTTCCTTGTTTACTGCCTCATTCCATTGGCAATCTTTCACTGTGCTGTCATCACCAGTACATCTAGTACCTCATTTTTTTTCCTTCTCCCAAGCAATAAACCTCAGAGTCACAGTCACTTTTCTTTCCCTTTTTATTCCAGTGATCCTTCCAATTTCTTCCTCTTGCCTTTTTTTCCTAAGGCTTCCTTCCCCTGCATTAAAAAGCCTTGCTTCTCTTTTATAATACTCTGATACTACCTTACCACTGTGTTGTGAGGCCTTATCCATTGGATCACCGTATTGAAAGCTTGTTGAAGGCTTCAGGCCAGTGAAAATTAAAAATTCTACCTTAATCAATTGCATAATCTACAGTAGGGATAAGTAGATTTGATCATTGTGGGTTCATTTTTTAGTTTTATAATAATCTGGAGGCCTAATAATTGTTCAAAAGAATAAAGGAAGTATATTCTTAATATTAAACTGAAGAATATCTCTAAATGTACACGCGGTCTAGGAATTTGTACCACTGGTGTATCATTAATTCTATAAAAGTTAAAACTGCTAACATTGCCTACGGATTTCAACTCCGCTTATTCTAAAGTAAATCCTACAGATCATCACATCCTTGTATCCTGGTTACTATATTAAGACTGTGAAAATTGATTTTAGAAAAGTAATATTAATCTATACTTATCAACAAAATATTTCAGGACCCTTATATCAGTTTTGATATAGTGCTCTGTTTCCACTAGTAATTCATGTAGTAAACAGATAAATGAGAAGGTTGGGTCATTTGAGAGCTGTGGTTATTTTATTCTTTTTTTGTTTTGCTATGAAGCATTCTATCAGGTTCTTCTGTATTTTGAATTTTATGATGGCTGAAGCAGCATCATATGTAGAGTGTGGGAAATGCACTACTAGTATGTCTAAATGTCACAGTGGTTTTCTGCTAGATTATTATAATTGTATTTTAAAAATGAGAATTTCAGACGTTATCTTGATTTTATGCAATAATTCAGCTTTGAACTTTACAGTTCATTACTATTCTCTGTAGTGTATAATGCTGTATAATAAGCCTGAAATTTTAACCATGGTGTCATCAAATAGTGAAGATGGTACAAGTTTAATTTAGATAATTTAATTCAAGTGCTTTTCTTGTTGTTAGAATTCCTGAAAGTGATAATGACAATTGAAAATCTGTTGCAGTGTGTTTACTTTAGAAATCATCATGCTCCCTTTTTTAGAAGCTAATGTTGTTCAGGTAAATGTCTTACATAGAATGAACATCTGCTTAAATCAATGAGATTTAAGAACATATTTTAGAGTTACTGTATTATTATTTTGCAGAATTAGAAGCAGTAATTTCTAAAACTTTCCTGTATTTGAATTTAACATTGTATTTAACAGTGAGGACAATTAACAAGTGTTTGAGTTTGAGTTTCATTTTATTTATATGCCGCCCTATTCCCGGCGAGACTCAGGGCGGCGCACAAACCCAAGGAGGGGAAGGGAAAAACACAAAAACTACAAAAGTACAGGGTATTTAAAAACAACCAACAGCCACACAAGTCGAGAGGGGAAGGGGACTCATCGACCCCAGGCCTGCCGACACAGCCAGGTTTTAATGGCTTTTCGGAAGGCTTGGTAGAAAGGTGAGGGTCCGAATCTCTGCGGGGAATTCGTTCCAAAGGGCCGGAGCCGCCACAGAGAAGGCCCTCCCCCAGGTAGTAGCCAGATGACATTGGCTGGTAGACAGAACCCAGAGGAGGCCTGCTCTGTGTGATCTAATGGGTCTTTGGGAGGTAATTGGCAGCAGGCGGTCTCTGAAGTACCCAGGTCCAATACCATGAAGGGCTTTATAAGTGACGACTAGCACCTTGAAGCGTATCCGGAGACTAATCGGTAACCAGTGCCGCTCGCGGAGGATAGGTGTAACGTGGGTGTACCGAGGTGCACCCACAATCGCTCGCGCGGCTGCATTCTGGATGAGCTCAAGTCTCCGAATGCTCTTCAAGGGCTGCCCCATGTAGAGCGCATTGCAGTAGTGGACTAGCTTGCCTTCAGAAATCGTGGGAGCTCCAGCACTGGAAGTTTTTAAGAAGAGACTAGATAGCCACTTATGTGAAATAGTATAACGAAGGTCCATTTCTCTTCTCTTCTCTTCCATCCCATCATACACTAGTTTTTTGTCTGTGTGTGGGGAATATAAATACTTTTTTTCTTTTGCTTGTTAAGAGGTGTTTTTAAATCAATCTAATAACATTTATGAAAATTTTGAATATTAAGAGATTTGACATTATGTTCTGAATTTAAGGAAGTTAATAATATTGTTATTTATTGTTCTGAACAGTATTTCAAATAAATCTGTTACAGGCATAACACTAAAGAGTTCTTATTTCATAATATTGTAATAGGATTATGTCAAGTGCTAAATGCACAGAAGTATCCTTTGAAATAGGGACACGGTGGCTCAATAGCTAAGACGCTGAGCTTGTTGATCAGAAAGGTTGGCGATTCGAATCCCAAGCGCCGCATAATGGAGAGAGCTCCTGTTGCTTGTCCCAGCTTCTGCCAACCTAGTAGTTTGAAAACATGTAAAAATGCAAATAGAAAAATAGGAACCACCTTTGGTGGGAAGGTAACAGCGTTCCGTGCACCTTCAGCATTTAGCCATGCCAGCCACATGACCAAGGAGACGTCTTCGAACAGCACTGGCTCTTCAGCTTTGAAATGAAGATGAGCACTGCCCCCTAGTGTCGGGAACAACTAGCACATATGTGCGAGGAGAACCTTTACCTTTATCTTTTGAAATACTGAAGTAAGTAATACCTAAAAGGAATAATTGAAGTGAGAATACGGATCCTGTTAGTATGATGTTTAATTTTAAAAGTATTTCAATTGCTATGAGACATTTAGGAGAATTTATTGATATTCTCATATGGATTTTTAAAGTATTTTATTTTTATGTACTTACTGATTTATTGTTTTACCAGTAGAATGCAGTATGGCTTATATTTATTTTAAAAGTCACTGCGTAATTATTCTCATATAATGGATTCATTTCCATTCAAATAGGGCAACCTTTTTAAAGTGCTTTTGCATAGTAGTTGAGATTCCCAGAATTGATTACATGTCAAGGTTTTATAAGTCAACTTCAGTAATTACATACTATATGTAAATCTGTTTTATTTTTTCTCTGTCCTCTGATTTGATCACCCTATTTGGATCATCTCAAATTAGTGAGATAATAAAGAGCGTACAGACCCATGATCTCTTTGATCATAGGTAGTAGGATTTTAAACTATATATATTTTCATTTTATCTGACTTTTCAGTTTTAAAAAGAGTCATTTTCCAACAGAATACATTTGTCATAGCTTCCAACTTTAAAAAAGGAGTTATTTAAATTGGGACTCTTAAATTACTATCTGTAATTTAAAAAGAAAAAAAAAACCCTTTAGAGTAACTTTCATTTGAATGCAGTATCTTTTTTTTAAATAACTGTGCCTATGATCCCTCTGTTAATTCAGCACATTTTGAAAAACAATAGAAATGGTTTCTTGTGCAAGAATGTTTGGAGAAGATTGATTCTCCTCCTTTGGTTTATATTCACTAGAGATAGCTTTCATATATGTCTTAAATGTGGTGGTAAGGTGCACTTATTGATAGATTTACTCTTTTGTGCCATGTAGCATAATGCTTTGTGCATTGCTGCTTACATCATCAAAAGTTTATGAAACAGACACTAATAGGCCCTTCTGTGTCTAAGCAGTCTTGTGGGAAAGAAAAGATCCAGGAACCTACATTGTATTTGGAATCACATTGTATTCTTGGTGCCATTTCTATTTGCTCTAAGTTTTTTCCCTTCCGTGTTGGTTACGACTCCTAAGAATACCATGGATAGCTAATGAAACAAAAGAAATGGAATCAATAAACAAATCAATCAATCCAGAGTTCTCTCTCCAGGCTCAAATTATCCTACTTTGCACATTATTTGGGGGCATGGCAGGCCTGGGTCGCTGCCGGTTTTGCAAAGCAGTCCTGAATTCCACTACCGGTTTGGCCGAACTGGGCCAAACCGTTAGCAACCCACCTCTGGACCCAATGCTGGGAAAGGCAAAAAGAAAAATAAGATAGATAACCAACAGCAAAGTGGATGGACTCAGTTACGATAGTGGTGAATGCACCAATAGAAGACCTGAAAGATTAGGTGAGGGAGAGATTGTCATGGAGAAAATCTATGTGGTTGGTAACAGTAGACACTGGCTTGATGGCACACAATCATTTTTCTGTAGCGCACTTCTATTTAATTGGGGATACTTAGAATTATTACTAGTTCTATCCATGACATTATTCTAGAGAATTCAAGTTGTCATCTAAATGCTTCTCTCTGGATATCTAATTGCAATGCCAGCTAACTTGAAACGGCTGGAAAACATTTTTTTTTCGTAGTTAACCTCTGTTTCTAGTTTTGAAGATCAAGCAGATAAAAGTTCAGAGGGTTCATCTGTAATAACAAATATGAAGTTCCTATATTGATCTGAGAATTTTTCTTAAGTTTCAGTTTATTATTCTTGTTATTCTATGGTATCATATCAAAACCACAGAATCTGTAGCAGTTGTATTATTATTAACAAGTTATATTTTGATGCTACCTTTTTTTGGGGGGGGGTGTTATACTAAGGTTGTCTGGATTTTATTTTTAAGCATGCATTTCACAAAGTTGTGTCAAAATATTTTTCTTTGAAACACTGAAATAGCTATGTCTTCTTATTTGCAACTGCTTTGGAAAATGTTCCTGGTTGAGTTCACATAGGTATGCATGGATAGCCATTTTGCTCTGTGTTTTTCCTAGGGAAATAACTTGTCTCTGCATGCACACAAAGCTTATGGACCACTTATGAGCAGCCTTGAAAATGATGTGACTGCTTTGTTAAGGGAAAAAGTAAAGTGTACTTGGCCATTGTGAAACACTTTTTTTAAAGGATTTGTGCAGCCACGTGATTGACATAATTAAATTTATACCAAACTAACCTTTTACAGCTGGTTTTAATTTAATACTTGCAACCTTTAATAACTCAGAAGACCACAGGGATAGAATTGATCACTTAAGATATGCTTTTGAAAACTATTGAGATATATCCTATGGAAATTAACATTTATTTATGATTAGTGAAGAATTTTGTTATGGATTTATACAGTTTAAAAGTGGTGCTGAATAAATGTGGGTTCCTGCCTTTAGAAGAATAAAAATATAATTAAGCTCATAGCTATATTGTTTTATATATCCTGCTGAGACCGAAATCTGCAATAGTTCATTTAATTGCTATTTTATCTCTAATACTGTATGTAGGATGGCCAACCCTTATTTTGTGTCTATTTTTTGATTAATTCTTCACATACTTTGCAAGTGTTAACTTAAGATGAGGTATAGTGGTACTGTTTTTAAAATTGTGACACTTGAAAGGTTGTCATGAGATTAATCGGGTCTTCATCTTTAACGAACTTTTTAAAATCACATGAATGGTGCTTTTATTTCTAATAATTGAATTTGAAGGGGGAAGTACGATGGAACAATAAATATTTTGAAGAAGTGTCAACGTTATGCAAGCTAATAATACTTTATGCTTATTATTTTGACTCCAGAAATGTCTTCTCAGCAAAAGTTTTGAGAAGATTATAGGAGTTTCCCCACCTCCACAGGTTTCTGTTTAGGCGTAAGTGGTTTTGTGCTTATTGGAGAACCCTGGCCACATTAAATATGGTTTCTTTGAAGGTGGGGAAAGTCCCTGCTGTTTCAATTTCAGTCCTCGTGGCCACCTACAGAAAGGACCTTGTTGCTGTGGTGATAAATGATATTGAAGTAGCTTACAAGAGTTCTGCTTATTTGAGATGAAAGAGACCATATAGCATTATACCATTTGGTTAAAATACTATTTGGATGACAGTAATATGCATAGAATTTTGCCTTCCCCCCCCCCCACCTGGAGACCAAATTTAAGAGTTGAACTTGTTTCTTTTTCTTTTAGAAGAGATGGTTTAATCACAATAATAGGAAAGAGCGTATCACCTTTAGAATATCATTTTACAAGCTGTACTGTTAACATTTAAATGGAAACCCACAAAATTATCCAGAAATAGCAAGGTAGAGGAGAGAGCTTACTCTTCTTTTCCATTTCATTAGTAACATTTGTTAACCCACCATCAAATATTTACACTTACACACACACACACTCTTACTTAATCTCAGCAAGTGCTGTTCCACCAATATAGATTTCTGCAAGTAGCCAATGCATTCCTGAGTCTGATACTTCCAGAACTACCTTTGCAATGCACACTTTATCTTAATAATTTCAGGTAGTTGCTTATTATAAAAAGAAGCTTGTCTGTCTTTTTATGTTACTACTATTACTCAATGCCAGTAAGGCCACTTTAGGAATCATATTATTTAACTTTCTTCCAATACGAAAATTGTCCAATTTGTTTCAATCCCATATACCTCTTTTGGACCAGTTTTTAATCCATAAATGAATATGCTGCATCCCTTTATTCCTGCTGTTTTTGGAGATTTTGCTATGAGACTCGCATTACCTTTACTTTTTGAACAAAATAAACCCATCTTGTTATGTAAAAAGAAAAAGAAAAGACATAAACGAAAATACTGTTATTAGAACCAACAAAATTGCATAAACCCAAAACAAATTGAGCAATCATTTCTGATGTAAATCTGACTAAAAGCTGTGAAAAGCATGGGGTAGAGAGAAAGAGAAGGGAATTGAGTCTCATGATTCCTGGTCAGTCTTTTGAAATTTATTGTGGGAGAAGATAACATTTTACAAACATTTTATTTATATTATGCATAATTTTGCTGAGGAACCTAATCCCCTCCCTTCCATGCACACGAAATAATTGCCTTATGGGACTGAGAGATAATGGACCTATTGAGAGTCCACTGATCCCTAACTGAAGGCCAGACAGATAAGGCAACTGAACAATTGCTGAGGTTTCTAGCACCTTAACGATAAATAGGTTTCTTATTGCAAATTTCATGTATCACAGTTCAGTTAATCTGATGGAGTATAATCCTGCAAAACAGTATTTACATACAGGGTGGGGGGGGGGGCACACAGACAGAATTTTTTTTGTTAGAGTAGAGATTAGAAAAGACACCACAAGGAAAGAAGTGAAAGATAAAACAAACTCTGGTGATTAAAAAAAGAAAAGAGAGAGAGATTGGTCCTGTTTAGGAACGGATACTCTTAAACATGTGACAAGAAAAGATAAATACTTACCTCCTCCAGAGTTGCAAAGAGGAGCAGATGCCTTCACTGATTTATAGTTGTGCATTTTTTTTATATTCAAAAGTTTTATTTCTTTTAAAACAAACATTTCATCATTCCTCAATCAGTAAGACATCAAAGTACAATTTTTTGTATGTCAAAATAATTCTAGTTTACCACCAAATTCTTGTCTAGCCTAATGCATACCCCTCCCTCCCTCCACCCTCCCCCAAACCCTCCTCCTCCTTCCCACCCCGACTTCCCAGAACCTGTACGCGGTATGGATTTTTAACAAACACAGTCTAAAATCTGTTGAAATAAAGAAATTAATGACATTCTACATTGACCTTAGCTTCTTCTTGCTGACCTAACTTTAAACAATTTAAATCATTTCTGATCTTAAGCATAGGCTAACTGGAATTTCTTGGTCCCGTATTTATTTTGTATATAGTCAATCCATTTTTTCCAGTGTCGTTTATATCTCTCACTTGAGTGATCTTTAAGATAGGCCAATATTTTAGCCATCTCGGCTAAATTTGTAACTTTCAATGTCCATTCTTGAGTTGTAGGCAAGTCTTCCTTCTTCCAGTATTGCGCCACCAACATTGATTTAGATGTCACTTGTTCAACTTCAGTATCCCAGGTGCTCATGTGGCTACTTTTTAAAATAGTTTGAATAATGCTATTTTGCATTAATGAGGTATTTCATTGAGTCAAGCAATATAAAATAATAATAATACATGCAAGCATATCTTGCGTGGTATGTTGGTGTCTAATCCTTCCTTCCAAAGCCCATTTCTACTTAATTGGGAATACTTAGAACTATTACTAGTTTCAAGTTTCTATTCATGACATTCTTCTAGAGAATTCAAGTTGTCATGTAAATGCTTCTCTTTGGATATTTAGTTGCAGTGCCAGCTAACTTGAAATGGCTGGAAAACTTTCATAAAGAAAATGTGCCTTGTGGTCAGTTTCAGCACCGCAAAACATGAGATTCACACTCGTTACCTTTATTTTTGTATTTCATACCTTTCAGCATCAATATTCTTAGAATTGCTTATCTTACATAAGAAAGGAATAATGAAATTAAAAAGTAACAAACAGAACCTAGAAGCAGTCAATTTATCATAACTTAATATTGCAACTGCCAGAGAGTTTCTCTCTGAAAAAAAATAAAGCAGCACAGCAGATAGTAAAGATTTGCCATCTCATTGTACTGATCTTCTGGCAGCTGGACTGGCATGTCTTGTTAGGGAAAACGGCAGGACCATCTGTTTGGAGACAATGGCTTTATCTGCTTATTTAGTAACCCATATCAGTTATAGCAGCTTTTAAAGGAACAATGAAACATTAAGAGTGCTTCCGTACCATGCTAACTCGCTCTGGTTGATTAAATAGAAAAAGCACTTTGCTATCTTTTTCCTAATTAACCCTGCTTTCAAAATACAGTTCATACTAACTGAAAACGGCACCCAAACTGAGTTTAGATGACATGTATATCTTTTAAAAAGCCTCAGATCATGATGGAAAAGTTATAATGGGATGGGGGGGGGGGGGAAATGGTGGTGCATGGACAGGATTAGCTACTCACCTAGAATGCCTTAGCATCTAATTTGAAGTGAATTAAGCCCATTTTCCTTTTTTTTAAACAACCTCATTGTTTTTGTTTTGTATGATACCGTATTAGACTGTACATTTAAAAATAGCTTCCTTCTGGATATTGTTAGTTTGAAAGGTGATTTGGGAAGATTTGAAAGTAAAGGGTGCGGATCATAATGAGAAGAGCCTTCAGGATGCAAAAGTCTTGTAGAAGAAATGCTTTGAAATCTCTATTAGTATTGAAAACCACAGCACCGTTGATGAGCCTGTTTTAAATTTTTATTTTGTACAGTTGCATGTTTCTAATAATGTGGATGTTTGGGAAAATTTGTATACCACTTTGAATTATCGATTAGGATGTTCTTCAGGTTACAGTAATCTGATTTGGTATGATGAATATAGCTTTCTATTGAAAATATGGTCTTTTCAATTCTCCTTTCCACCCATCAAAGCTGGTAATCTGAATTTAAATAACCTTCCTTGTGGTTGTAATAAAATTCATGCAAAGATACCCAGTGCTGAGTTCTCCTTTTCTAGCTTGGCTTTGGATTCTGCAGTAGCTGGATTTACCAAATTACTGCTGTAGAATATGAATGTACTTAATTCTAGCAAAAGAAAAAGGTTTATATTTTCATATTTTTACTTAACACTAAAGTAAGATAAACTGTGAAGAAAAGAAAATAATCGAGAAGATGTATTTGCACTTCACTTTTATTTCATTAGAATACCATAGCTAGTTTGAAAATAGCTAATGTCACAAAAAAAATTCCTGTGATATTGTGTAAGTATAATTTATTATGAATTGAGCCACAATTCTACTATTAATAGTATTAATACCGTGTTACTAACATTTGAATGTGTGTACATGTGTAATTAAATAGTAATTATTATAAATTGAAAGATGATGACATCAACTGGCTATGGAGTCCCAGTGGTTGTCAGCACACTTGGGTGTCATACCAAAAAAATCTTGGATGGCACTTGCAAAATCTGTGCATTGACAAAATTTCCATCTGTCAATTACAAAAGGCCGCACTGCTTGGATCTGGACATATACTATGCCAATACATTACGCCATCCCAAGTTCTTGGGAAGAACTTGATGTGAATGAAGGCCAACACCAGCTAAAGAACTGGCAGCTGTGCTTTCATGTTGTTGCATATGTAATAACAATAAAAGAAAATGCTAAAATATAAACACAAGCAGCTGTTGTTATAAATAATTATTATTTAGAAACTATTGGTATGGTTATTGACTCTTGGTTTGTTCTCCTGATGTATTGGAAAACACTGTTTTTATTTTAACTGAGCAAGCCTTGAGCCTTTCCTCAGTTGTAAGGAATAGATGTTTTAATGTTCAGTAGTTAAAACAATAAACCAAGTTCATAATAAGAGAATCCTGGGAACTGTTTTCTTGTAGATTTCATAAGTTGTTTAGATTAAACCGATAGTTTTAAATCGTGGTTTTCTCTACGGTTTCCTCACTTTGGACATAGTGGGGAATGATGTTTTATTTAAATTGGGAGCAAAGGAGTTTTGTTTACACCACAAAACTAAGAGAAGGACAAAAAATGATAGCATGTAAACGATCCTGTGAGTTCATTCATGTGATGAGAACTCATGGCCTCTTGTTAAATCTGATCTGGATCTTTGTTTTTGAAAATGCAAGATCAACCCTCATAAACAAGTAGCATTTTCTTCTTAAATGGATTTGAAAATCCGAGAAAACATGACATCTACATGGATTTTAAAAAAGGGAAGGTTGAGTAGCTCTTCTTTTAGGGAACTATTTCTAAGTATTTCCTCTCCTCCTCCTTTTCTTTTCTTTTTTTCCTTGCTAACTTTGCCTCCAAAGAGGCTAAGGACAAAGATACGTTTTGCTGACCCAACTATAGCTGAACAAATTTGTATAGGAGAAGGCAATTCTGCAAATGAATTGTGTCTCCAAAGCAAAATTGCAGTGATTGATATAAACAGTAATTAAAGGAAAGAAGAAACTGAACATTTAAAGGCCTTCCTAAAAGAAAATCAGCTTGTATTCTCCTTTGATTATCTATTGACCCACATTTCAGAGAGGCTTCTTCTTATGGAGGTAGGGAAGAAAGTCAATGGGGCCTGTGGATGCAGCTGACCCTGCTGGCATTGGATAGCTGGAGATTTAAAAAATTGGCAAAGTTCTTCATTAGAAGCTTTTGAGTCAAGGGATAATGCATTTATAGATTGCAAACTGGTGAAATAAAAAAAAAAAACAAGGTATGAATAGGAAAATTTCTCAATGGAGGGAAGTAAGACCCTAAAAAATCTGTGTTAGGGTTGTTCTTTTTAATTTGTTCATATGTATTCTTGACCTCAGGGGAAATGTCATTTTTTTAATCCTGGGTGACTAGTCAACCAAATGTGAGGCTGTTTAAATTGAGGCAGAAAAATACTGAATTTTAAACAGATATACTACATATATAAAAACAATGGAATTATCTGAGCTGTCGGTAATGGTGGAAAATATTATTTTTGTGGGGCTATGGCGGATAATTTAGTAAAGATGAAGAGCCGAGGTGGCGCAGTGGTTAGAGTGCAGTACTGCAGGCTACTTCACCTGACTCTAGCTGCAGTTCGGCAGTTCAAAACTCACTGGGTCAAGGTTGACTCAGCCTTCCATCCTTCCGAGGTGGGTAAAATGAGGACCCAGATTGTTGGGGTCGATATGCTGACTCTGTAAACGGCTTAGAGAGGGCTGTAAAAGCGCTATGAAGTGATATATAAGTCTAAGTGCTATTGCTACTTTGAATGCCAGGGCTCATTTGGAGAGAAATTGGCTGCTAATGCAAACTCTATTGTAAGTTCATATTTGGAATTCTGTAAATCAGCCACTCACCATTTTTGAGAAACATTATAAGACCAGAAAATGGAAAAAAAGGAAAAACAAGAATGATCAGAGTAAGTTTTACTTAACAACTTTTTGTTCAATAAACATTTGAAGTTACTGAACACTGAACAAATAGTGCTTATCAGTTTCTAAAGTTATGGCCACAACATCACCCATGCAGTCACATAATCAAAATTCAGGCATTTGGCAGCCTGTCTGAACTTAAGAGGCATTTCAACTCATCCCTGCCTATCTCCTCCCCATCTTTGCCTTGTTGACCATCCTGCAGAGTGGCAATTCTCAGTGATGGGACTGAGTAGTGGAGGCTGAAGTAGAAGCCTGAGGGATTTCAGTATCAGGCAGCTGCCACCATCCCTAGGCCTCTATTCTAGCCCTGGTGCCACAGCTGAGGAGTGCTGCCTTAAGTCCCATGCTGGGGTCAACCATCCCAGCACCACAGTGCAAAACCCCAGCAACCCCTCCACCAACTTGCACTTGAAGACCTTGCTATGCCCAGCTGACCTTCCCCTGTCTTCGTCTGCTGCTGAGGCATGCTCTCCCTAGTCCAGAAGTAGCTGCTGGCTGGACGAGGCGTTCTTCCAGATGCCGCTTGAAGCCCTCTCCAAATGTTGCAGTGTTGCAATCCTCAAAAAGCATTATGGTAAGGTGTTCTGACCCCCCTCCTCCATCCAGTAACGAAAGCCGAGACAAGCTTAACTAGAATGTACTTTAATAGCAAAAAACCAAAACCTCAGTGGCTGAAAGCCAAGCATAACAAACAGATAAGGACCTTGGCAGCAACCCAGACAAACCTTGGCAGCAATCCAGCCTGCCAAGCTAGTTACAAAAGTTATCTTTAGTCAATGCGTTGACTTCTGCAAGACGGGCGTATGCAAAAGCAGGCGTTCTCCTGCCACCCGCTGTAGAGGGCACTTTTTAGAGGCTTTTTTACACAGTTAAGCACTAAGCAGAGTCATCCACTGTGACTCTGGCAGCAACTAGCTCAGCCTTTTTCCTTTTAATTTTTTTTTCTTTTCATGATGACAGTGGTGAGGCTCTGCCTCCCCTGCCTGCACGTCCCCGTCAAAATGCAGGATTCAGATTAGACTTGGCCTGATCGAGAATACTGTTCTTATATTCTTATGTTGCCATACTATAGTATTGTTAACTGAGACTCACTACAGTGAGTCCTCGACTTATGACTGTTTAATGACGCGTTAAGGTTACAGTGGCCTCAGAACAAGTGACTCACTCTATGCTCAAAATTACAACCGTTTTGGTACTCCATTGATTGCAGTTCAGGGAACTTGGCAATTGATTGGCATTTAGGATGGCTGCAGCCCCTTGCAGTCATGTGATTGCGATTTGTGACCTTCCCAGCTGGCTTCCAGCAAGCAAAGACAATTAAGGAAGCCGGGTTCACTTAATGACCACCTGATTCATTTAATGACTTTGGTAAAAATGGTCATAAAATCAGGGTGAAGTTGAAAGATGATTCACTTAGTGATCAAAATTCTAGTCCCAATTGTGGTTGTAAGTTGAGGACTACTTGTATCCAAATCCAATTTTGCTGGGTCATTTGCAAACTGGAGCAATTAAAAATAACACATGGATTTTTTTTAAAAAAAATGGTATAATTCAACAATATTTCTGTTCCATCCAGCATAATAAATTCCAAAAAAGAGCGTAACAGCATTTGAATTCTCCAGAACTTTCTTCATAGGACGGGATATAAAAAGCAGAGGATCCAATATAACAAAAATTTTTAAAGCTGGATACTTCCTAATCTGTTTTCTTTATCATTGTAACTGCTTTGTTTTCTTTCCCTTCATTTTTTTTTCTATCAAGAGAAACCAACTAATCTGGAGCCAGATAGTAAAAGTGATAAGTTTTACTGTGATAAGTCACAGTTTTAGTAGCTAGGTTTGGCTATATAATTATAGTGTTCAAGGCAATTTTTACTGCACTATATTGCCCTTAATTTGAATAGATGAAGGCTTTCTCTTTCCTTACAAAATTACTACAATAGCTCACCTTTTACAGCTACCTCGAAAAATCCAGTATCAATCATTAATAAATTAGGTGTTTTGAAACTGATTAACAATCTGCAGTATGAAATACTCAATAGGGAAATTATGCAACTTTGCGTATGTAATATTTTCTGAATAAAATCTTAAAACTCATAAAAGTGATATTTCCTTTGATTGATAATTATGTGAAAATTATGTCCGTGCAGGGAAAAAAAAAACAGATTGACTAGATGAGTCAAATTATAGTTGCAGATTGAGGAAAATGAATTCATGCCATAACATAACAAGGTAGTGAAAAGGTTAAAAAAGGTGTGATTTTACAGTGTTTGCTTATTATTTTTGGCATGCTAAAGAAAGTGGCAGTACAACAACATTACCAGATTACTATCTGGAGATTGAAACCTAGATTCATATTAAGGTGGAATTATTCATATGGCTTTCCAGAAGGTATTTAATGTAACAAAAAGATGACAATAACCTTTATATCTTTAGATTTGGCTATGGAGATATTGTAACAAATTTGATTTACCTAGCTGTCAAGTCATCCTTTTTATTAATTGTCAATCACAACAATTGTTTGTCCTGATTTCTCTTTGTTTATCTCTGCGTTAATACTCTATTTGATCAGTAGCAGAGCCTAAATTGATAATCAAGTAAGGATAACAGGCAAACTGTAACTATTACTGTAACACGCTCTACATGGGGCTGCCCTTGAAGAGTGTTCGAAGACTTCAGCTAGTCTAGAACGCAGCCGCGCGAGCGATCGTGGGTGCACCCAGGTACACCCACGTTACACCTATCCTCCACGAGCTGCACTGGCTACCCATTAGTCTCCGGACTCGCTTCAAGGTGCTAGTCGTTACTTATAAAGCCCTACATGGCATCGGACCTGGGTACCTGAGAGACCGCCTCCTGCCAATTACCTCCCATAGACCGATCAGATCGCACAGACTAGGCCTCCTCCGGATCCCATCTGCCAGCCAATGTCGGCTGGCGACTCCCCAGGGGAGAGCCTTCTCTGTTGCAGCTCCAGCCCTCTGGAACAAGCTCCCCGTGGAGATCCGGACCCTTACTACTCTCCCGGCCTTCCGCAAAGCCACGAAGATCTGACTGTTCATGCAGGCTGGGGGGCTGTTGAAATAGCCAGCCCCTCGGGAACTATGAATGTTGTGTATTTTAAATTGTTGTTTGTCTATTTGTTTATTTACCCCCTTCCTTTGTTATTGTTATTAAGACCAATAAAACTAAACTAAACTAAACAAACAGTATTAATTCCACAATATTTTGTTTCTTACAGAGGTAATAAAAACCTCAAAAATATCCACTTACTGATGATTTTGGTTCCCAAACCAGCTTGCTAAAGCAATCTAAAACAGACGGGTCAGGGATTTCCCCACTAATCACTTGAAGTTGATATTTCCCCTCTAAATATTTCCTGTTTATTTTTAATTGTAGCATCCTGGAGCACAATGAAAGAGTTTTAATGCACAGACTTCAGAAAAAATTGCTGCAGCAAGTAGTACAGGGGACACAAAAGGAAGATATTACTGGGGCACTTAGGAACACTCCTGGCATTTGAAGTAAGTAACGGGAATGTATTTTTATGTAAGGAAAATAATTGTATATAATTTGTATTGGGCGACCAGACTTGCATTGCTATTTCTGTGCAGTGCACAGAGAGAGAGAGAGAGATTGCTAAAGGGTGAAAGCAGACACAACGATATATCCATGTATGCTTAACAACATCGCTGAAAGAGGGACATGTATCAGAAGATTTGTTTGTAACATCAAAAGTGATGCATAAGCCTTGAGGCTATCTGCTTCTTTGCTCATAGCTTATTCCTACTCCTGATAGTTTTCTTTCCCTGGCATGTTTGTTTCTTTTGGCATGGGAGATCAAGATTTACCAGAAGACCACTCCCTAGAGATTGGGTTGATAGATGTTGGGAGAAGGACCTGTTATTTTTTGCTGCAAAAACCAAGTCGTATTCTTGATCTGTGAAATTGGATTTAATTTAAAGTCCTGAAATAGGCTGCCATTGGAACTTCATGTATTCCCACACAGATTGTATCAGAAAAGAACAATAAATTTTTGTATAATTACTTAAGAGATTGAGACTTTTCAAATACGGTGGAACTACAACTCCTCAGCATCCTTTACCAATGAATATTCTGGCTAAGACTGCTGAAGACGCAAGTTGAACCACATCTAGAGACTAACTGGTTTTCAATCGTGACAGTAATTTACAATAATTATATAAAAGATCTTACTGCAGATTGGGTTGGAACTGAGTCATAGTAGAGAAGCAGAGTTGTAATAGTAAATAATTGTGCACAAGACTTAATTAGATCCCTAGCACTGTATTATCCCCTCCTCTGCATTTCCCTAAAAAAACCCTTGGTGACTCCATACCTTTTGAAAAAGCACAGACTTTACACTTTCATCAGATTTCCTCAAAGAAATTAAGCAGTGGATTTAGATGTTAAGACTTCTGTCAAATAGTTAAGGTATAGTGCAATTATGATTGTGTATCAACTTAGCTCTAAACGGCTGATGATTTTATTATATGGAGGTTTCCTCTCCTTTTGCACACATGTTTCAACATTAAAGATTTGCAGGACATGCCACTCTGAAGATCCTCTGATATGTGGACCAGTTTCTCCTACTTTCATCCAGGTTTCACACCAGACAATATACTTCCACAACTGCATTTGGCCTCTGTTCTCTGAGCATTTAGGAAAATTGAGAAAGCTTTAGATCTTGTTAGCCACCATTTCAGTAGAAAGATAAATTATAAATTTAAAAAATAATTTCCCCCTTTACCCTTGAGTTTAATGGGAATGGATTGGGGTCATCAGGACTGATTAAGTGTATTTCTTCAGTTGGAGGTTTACTTAAGTCTGCTTTTGCATATACTCCTAATTTTAGTGCTGATAAAGTTTCGATATATCAGGACAGGACTATGTGATCCGGTGCTTGAAGAATTTTGCGTTACAGTTCCTAGTATTCTGAATTAGTGGTCAGGAGTTTGGGTAGGTGGGGTGTTTAGTGATTGAAAGCAAATCTCAAATATGTAATTATGTTCAAATTTTCAGTGTTCTAGTAGAATAGAATCTCCCTCCCCAATTAAAAACTGTAACAAAACATGAACCAACTGTTTATAAGATACACAAAGTCAATATGAATAGCAATGCATATATCAGGAAAAGGTCAGGGATTTCAAGGGAAGACAATGGATTTAAATTATATATTCTGCTGCATTTATCACAATGTTAATTTTTTAAATTCAGGGTTCACATTCATAGTTTGGGTAATATTCATATTAGATATTTTAAATGACACTTCAGAAAGCAAAAATAAATTCCCTTCCTGCACTATGGCTCTGAATGATCGAATAGCATGTTTAGCAGTTTATGACTCAGATTACATTGTGCTATTTTTGTGTGTTTAAAAAAAAACATCAATGTACTATGAATTGTAGTGAAGAGTTTCACCTTTTTCATTCCATTCATTCTCCAACCTTTTTAATGATCTCTGAAACTCTCACTTAGCAATGCTCTAGGAGGAAATGACTGTAACACAATTTAATCTCAATAAGACGACAGTAAATTGAAAAAGAGAAAAACAGGCATTCCTTATTGGAAACTTGTTACTTTGTAAATGGATAGAAAAATACCACTGCAAATAATTTCATCCTAATTAGCATTTTTTAAAACATTTTTTTCATTTAGAAAAGCAAGTAGTCATAGAAAACAGTAGGTTTTTAAATTTTAACTCAACATAGAATTTACTCCCCCCCCCCCCAATTCTTAGCAAAATCTTTTCTATTGTAGCATTTTTCTTCTAAAGAAAATTATATACCTTGCCATAGATGCATAATGGCCGTTTTATGTCATTGACTAAAATCCCTGTGCATGGAGATATGGGTGTCTACGAAAGAACAGTCTGTGACAGTTGCTTTTCTCATTCATGTATGAACTAAAATTTCCAAACTCTTCAACTAATGATTTTCAGATGTGCTACAACTTTATCTCCAGCTTCTGATCATAGAATGATTGTCTGAATGGAATTGAATTCATTAAAGCAGTTCTTACTCTTGGACAATCCAAACCACAAAATAAAATGTGGGGTATTGTTATTCCCGCTTGTGAGAAATAAAACTATTCCCACTCTTCAGTTTTTTAAGCAGAGCATGAAGCCATAGATAATGTGCAATATGTACTTCTAAGAAGTAACTTGTTTTTTTTTAAGCCATTTATTTTCACTTGGCAATAATGATTTGTCTTCAGAAATCTAAGTTTTTTAATAAGGTAGGACCAAGATGAGAAATTACTATTTTGGGTCTTATTTAAAAAAATAGTTTTAGACCATTAAACATTGATTTTAAAAAGTATAAATCCACAAGAGTTGAAGCTACCTAAGAGAATGCATTCTATCTGCAAAACAGGCATTTTATTATATTTTATGCATTATTATTCTGTTTGCTGGTGAGTGGAAAGCTAAAAGCATATGGCAATCTCCCATAGAGGTATCCTGTTATAGTGATGATAGTTAAGGGGAATGGAGAAGGTATATGATAGCTACTAGTTTGGGTTTGTTGAAGAGCCGAGGTGGCGCAGTGGTTAAATGCAGCACTGCAGGCTACTTCAGCTGACTGCAGTTCTGCAGTTCGGCTGTTCAAATCTCACCGGCTCAGGGTTGACTCAGCCTTCCATCCTTCCGAGGTGGGTAAAATGAGGACCCGGATTGTTGTTGGCGGCAATATGCTGACTCTGTAAACCGCTCAGAGAGGGCTGAAAGCCCTATGAAGCGGTATGTAAGTCTAACTGCTATTGCTATTGCTAACAATATAACCTGCTACACACCAATGCTTGGTCAGAATGTTCCCTTTTATACCCCTTTTGCAGTATGTTCCTGTTCTGAAATGTTCCCTTTCCAGCTAGCAGAATTCAGACATCTCCCATATACAACTTCTTAGGCCAGGGATGGCAAACCATGGTCCTTTTACGATCTGTGAGCTTCAATTCCCAGAATTCCTGAGACAGCCATGCTGGCTCAGGAATTCTGGGAGGTGAAGTTCACAGATTGTAAAAGGACCATGGTTCCCTACTCTGTGTTAGGCAAATAGCACATTTCATATTCTTCCTGTGAAAGAGATGCTGCCTGCCATGTAGAGGAAATGATTCACCTCATATTTGTTCTCTTCAGGACCTAAATTGCTTAAGGCAAGGCAGAAGTTGCCAGGTTGGAAAAATAGTCCTCCCAAACAGTCTTCCACACAATTCCAGAAGTATGTGGGCAAGTACAGAGAAATTAAAAAGCAAAAAGCATTGTCTGTTAAAAAATACTTTCTGTAGAAAAAGGTAACAAGTTCAATGGACAACTTCCGTTAAGATTTTTATTTCTCCGCATTGTGTTTGCGCTACGTTTATTTATTGTTAATCTTTGTATAAATTAGGAGAGGGCTGAAAGCCCTATGAAGCGGTATATAAGTCTAACTGCTATTGCTATTGCTATATGCCAATAGAAAAACCCTGTGTGGTTGGGAACATATTTGATACTGGTCTACCAGTTGATGACATCAGTATTGCCCATTGAGAAATAACAGGAGTGTACTTCTGGTATACATATTTCTTAGAAGCCAGAACTACCCAGCTGAATAAATTTAGTACTCAGATTTACCAGATGTAAATTCTTTCCTATGGTGGGAGTAAGGAACCCTATTAAACTTATGGAGGGAAAAAAAAAACACCACTCAATTTGCTTTTCTTCTATGCAATGATTACTTTAGACGTTTCCTGTGAAGGAGCTGACAGTGCAGGCATGATCTTTGCAATTAATGAGTTATAGCTGTTTGTACACCAATAATCTTGAACTTTTCATTTAGGATCAAGCCCACTAGCCTTTTTTTAATTTATTTTTTTTATAAATTTTTATTTTAAACACATAAACACATCAACAAAAACAAATACATGACTTAAAACAACATAGGAACAAGTAGTTCCATCGTATATCATACAGCAGTTCCGTATCGGTTTCTTTGCAGTGTTTTCCCTTCTATACATTTCCATCTTGCATTCATGGTCCCCTTAATCGTTATCCATTTTTATGTACAAATCTATATTTATTTATACTTAGCTATTTATAACCAAATATTGTTTACCTATATTGTGCTTTATATTCTTACTGTCATTTATTCTCTTACATACAATTATAGGTATACATTCACATAGTTATTCTTTTTCTTTGCCATTCTTATACTATTGTTATTCCATTTAAAAGGTTATAAGGTACAGTTTGGAGCCATATTTTTGATACTATATTGTATTTTATAATTGTAAACTTGGTATCTAAAGGGAAAACCAAAATGAGTTCATTTCTACAATTTGAACCGATAGATTTGCAAATCAGTATTAGATATGGTTGACGGCTTCCCTTTTTCATTCTCATACATGGGTTTCTTCTAACTTTTTTCTTCTTTTGTGATTCCTTCCACAACTTTGTCTATATTCAGAGGCTATGTTTGTGCATAACTATGTTCAGATTGGATTCTGTTGGTTTCTGTGTGCTATATTTGGTTTAATTTAATGATTGAGTTAATGATACTTGGCATAATTAAATATGTAAGTACTTGAGTGTCATACTGATCAACTGTCAAAAGATCATTCCGTGAGCTAAAATTACTCAGGACTATTTTATTCTAATTCAATTTTATCCACTAAAATGACTACAAGAACTATTTACCATATTTTTTAATATGATATTTTTAATACCATATATTTTGTGCTTTCATTGTTTTTCATAACAAACAACAACTAACACATTAGCCATCATGTACAAGAATGACTTTCTGTAGCATATAAATATACAAGAGAAAATATGTATTTCAGTTTCAGTAAAGAAATCGTTATCTTGACAAACATTGAGTCTCTTTTTTTTGGTACTGGAATATGTTGGAAATATTTCAGATAATGTTATGAACTCTATTCTACTTGAATCAGAGGTCTCTGCAATTTCTAACATATAAAAGTCACGGTGGATGGGAAGGGGGGCACTAATATCTGGCAAATTGATTTAAGTTTCTTCTGTATTGTGTTTTTGGGCAGAGGGGAAGGCCTAACAGTTTAACATAGTTTTGTGTCTCAATTTCATGTTTTGTAAGGGCTGATGCAAGACTGCAGTGTATCTGCAGAGACACAGAAAGCTGGCTAAGGATGCAGGCAAGCAAAAGAAATTCTTAGAAATCCGATGCACTTTTATTTGCTGTATAAACAGACGGGTTTCAGAGCCCTGTCTTTCATATTGGAAAGACTCTTTTCTGACCCATGAAGATAATTGAATGTTAGTTGATCACTACCTGGATTTTTTTTTTATTTGAAAGCACATTTTTGTCCATAAAATGCTTTCTAGTTTTAAGTTTGTTTCCCTTACTTTTGTCTGTCTGTCTGTACCTAAATATCAATAAAATCTCATTTCCATTGAGGCCTCCCTCCCTCCCTCCCTCCCTCCCTCTCTCTCTCTCTCTCTCTCTCTCTAAATAAGGTAGTCTTCAAATGAAATCTATATATTGTGTCTGCTTTGTTGTATTGTATAGGACTATTTTTTTTAAGTAACGTTTTTTGTTTTGGCGACAGAAAATTCATTTTTTCTAACCTTTCTAAAATGCAAAAACACCAGAATGCTTTTGGGCTGGTGTACAGTAAAGGGAAAATCTGTGCTGACAAGAAATAACATAGAGAACAGCAAGAACTATTTTTAGACTGTCAATATACAGTATGTGTTTTTTAATGTCTTGCTTATGTGTGTGCATATGTGCTCTTGACAAAGAGATTCTTAGAGAATGTGTTGATTGCAATATTTCGGTATAATTCCCTAAAGTGGAATGTGAAAAAAATTATAACCTTTTAAAAATTAATAAGTGTATGAAGATTGATTTTAATTTTGTAAATAGTCACAGTGCCTATATCTATGATTCCCATATCATGTAATTTTTCTAAAACATTCAGTTTTGTTTTAAGAGAACATTGAATTTCTTTTCATTTAATATCAAGAGTTTGCATCTTGCTTCACAGTAAGCAGTTTGGTTCTCGAAGGATTTTATGAGGGAAATACAAATTAAGTATTATTTGCATTTACACAGGTCTATCTATATCTGTGCATACATAATTTTTTTGCAAGCTGTTTTCTTGTATGTGCATCTTCTATCTATATACTGATTTTCTGGGGTGAAAATGTGGAGATTTCCAAGCACATAGCATAGGGGTTTTCTTTACACTTGTTTGTGTGATCTTCAAAAGGGAGTTGTAGAAAAAATAGGATTGGGTTGTGTTATGTGGTTGGAATAATATGAATATAGCATTGTGGTAAATTGCTCTAGTGACATAATCTTCACATTCACAGCCATTTGGAAGCTTTTAAAATTCTGAGTGTAAAAATTAACTCCTAAATAGAGGAAATAGGGAGTCCTTAGGCATTTCTTTAGTGGGGCATGGCACACCTTGTTTATCCTTAGTAGTATGCTGAGAATCTAGAAATGAGATTGCATTTAATATAAATGAGCTGTAGAAACCTGTTAATGGGAGACCAAGGTTAGTGTAGTGGTTAAAGTAAAAACCAGGAGACTGTGAATTCTAGTCCTACAAGATGAACTCTCAAATCACTAATAATATGTAAGAGTGCTTTATTTCCAAGGATGCAAGTGAAGTATATTATGGTGGTATTTAGCTTCTGCATTGCAAAATAGGTCATAGTAATTGCTGGTAGTGAGAAATAACCAGGGCTGGGTTTCAACCGGATCGCACCGGTCCCTGCGATCCGGTTGGTCGCCGAACCCGGAAGTAAGTAACTTCCGGGAACGGCGAAGCCCCCCCCCCCGCGCCCGCACGCGCCCGCACACCCGCGCCCGCTCCTTACCCGTTTTTTTCGAATTTCGCGCTTTCCACGCATGCGCAGAACGCCTGCGCGATCCTCCAGGAGCAGCTGGAGCATCGCGCAGATGCTAGTACGCATGCGTGCGTGCATGCGTGCACGCGCATGCTGCGTGCATGCGTGAGGACGCCGCCGGCCTCGTTCCAACCGATCCGGTTGGAACGGGGCGAGAAACCCACCCCTGGAAATAACTATCCAGTAAGACTTTTGTGATCTGTTTACATGACAATAAAGGAATTAGCATAGAAGTATTTATTTTACTGTTGATAATACTTTATTATATTTCCTTGGCCACAGAAATTTTATGCATTTATGCAGATATGTAAATATTATTGGAACATGTCATCTAGATGAGCTGCAATTTTACTTAATATTCAGCCTACATGGAAATGTAACTTGAATTAAAATTTATCTATTTGCTTATTTAGAGAAGCTGTAGTGGTTGATGCAAATGTCCAAATATCAAGTATTTATCAAGAATTTCTTCAAACTGTAGACATTGTTGGTTGTTTTTTAAAAAGTGTAATAATAGGAGAAGACACTGTATTTCTTACATTATAATATTATAGAATTAATTATCAGTTATTTTTTTAACAAATAAATTACTAATAGATGGATATTGTCTCTTAATAAAGTTCTGAATCATTTTTTCTGTCTGACAGGTACAAGGCCAAGGTCTTGAAAAAGAAGGTACTAATTACATTGGAGTTTTGTATTCTATAATGATTATGATGGCTATTATTTCAGATAGCTGGCTGATATCTAAGCTAGATAGGCAAGCACAAATGAATTCTAGAGCAATAAACTAGGGAATTAAAAAAAATTATGGGAAATACTTTTCTGCTAGCCCTGAGAACTAACCTAGAATAAGGGTAGACATACCCAGTTGTACTGACCCCCGTCGTTCCACACCAACACACACTCCGAGCCAAAGATAAGTTACGGCATTTAATTAACAGACAGACAGGTCCTTGGCAGCAAACCGGCACAGACAAGCTTGGGCAGCAATAAACACAGATAAGGCTTGGCAGCAATCCAGCCTGCCAAGCTCATAACAAAGTTCTCTGACATTAATGCCTGCGTTGACTTCGGCAAGAAGGGCATGTGCACAAGTAGTCTTTTTATAGTCTGGAGAGGAGCCTAATGACCACCAGCTGAGTGCAATTACCTCCTGTAACTGCACACCTGTTCCTGACGCCTATTAGCTCTTCAGTGCCGTGCATCCAGGAACAACTCACTACTGGCGTCTGGCTCACTCTCCCTTGTCTCCTCCCCACTGGTCCAAGGCTCAGGTGCCTCCTCTCTGCACCCTGCTCGGAATCGGAACCCTGTCCTCCACATCCTCCAGAGCCGACTCATTGGGCCCCTCGCTGTCGGAGTCTGGTGGCAGCTCCAACGGCTCCTGCTGGGCCACAACACCCAGTGTATTATATAAACTTGCAAATGTAATGTAGACAAGCCCATCATATAGAAATTATGAATAATGTTCACATATTTTACAGCATTGCCAAAGTAAATCAATCTTCACAATGTTGTCTCAAGATCTTCTGTAACTGACAGTATGCACCTTTAAAAAAAGCCCTGCAGACAGGTATGTTTGGAAACAAAATATTGCTAAACCTTTTCCATAGTTGTTTGTCAAGCTCTGTTTCCTTTTCTTACATTTATAATACAATAAATACCTAAAGGGTTACATAAGACTTTTGATTTATTTACTATTTCGGATGAGTCATGATAAGCATTTGCAGTATAAAAATAAAAACATGAATGCAGGTCTAGGAAAGATAAGAATGCATTTTTAATTAACTTCATTTAAAATGGGTTGAATGAGCTGAACCCCAGAGGCAGGAAAATATTAGAAAAAGAGGGCTCATGTCTCCAAAAGGAAACTATTTCCTACCCCGCTACTAGAAATAAAGATGTAAAGAACAGAACAAGTTTCCATTTTAAAGAAATAAATAGGCATGTGTTGTGGCCTGGCAGGAGCCGTTGGAGCTGCCACCAGACTCCGACAGCAAGGGGCCTATGAGTCGGCTTTGGAGGATGTGGAGAACCCTGGACAGGGTTCCGACTCTGAGCAGGGCGCAGAGAGACTGGTTGGCCACCAGGTGGCGCCTGAGCCTTGGATCAGTGGGGAGGAGACAAGAGAGAGTGATCCAGAAACCACTTGTGAGTTGTTCCGGGATGCACGCTGTCGAAGGGCTACTCGTGTCAAGAACAACTATGTAATTACAGGAGGTAATTACGCTCAGCTGAAGGTCATTAAGCTCCTCTCCCAGACTATAAAAGAGACTGCTTCTTGCAGAAGTCAACGTTTGACTAAAGAGAAACAAACTTGGCAGGCTGGATTGCTGCCAGTTTGTTTGCATTGCTGCCAAGGTTTGTCGGACTTCCTGCCAAAGTCCTTATCTGTTTGTTTATTTGGCTTTCAGCCACCGAGAGTCTGGTCTTGTTATTAAAAGACATTCCATTTTACGCTTGCCTCGGCTTTCGTTACTGAACGGAGGAGGGGGTCAGAACAGGCATGTAGGACAGACAATCTAAAAAGTGGGGCCAAGAGTCAAACAGGTACCAAGGTAGGCATTTTTAAATATAGTAAGCCCCCAGAAACAATAGGGGGGATCCCTTTTTTGGGTGGTGATGTAGGAATGGCTCGATTATATTTTAAGATTATCCTTGTGTGCAAGGGTGTCCAAACATGGCACTTTAAGACTTCAACTCCCAGAGGACTTGTGGATTTCAACTCCTCATGGCTGGCTGATGAATTCCGGGAGTTGAAGTCCACAAATCTTAAAGTTGCCAAGTTTGGAGATTCCTGCTTTTGTGTCTAAACAGTCTTTGGAAAAGCCTACATGTTTCTGTAGAGTCCTTTGACTTTGTAATCCCAATTGTGAGGTAAAAGTTAAGTTTATTAGGTTTAGGTTAGGTTTATTAGATTTATATGCCGCTCTTCTCCCAAGGACTCAGGGCGGCGTACAACATTAAAAGAAACACATAATACAAAAGTTTTAAAAAATGAAATAAAATATCCCAAACCCAATTAAAATTGACAACGACATTTTTTTTTAAAAAAAAAATTCGAATTAAAATTAACAGTGATCAATCATTTATTTTGTTTTGTTCAGGCCAGGCTGGCTTGCTGGAAAAGCCAACTTTTTAGGGCGCATTGGAAGGACCGGAGATCGGGGATTATTGTTCATGTTTGCTTTTTTGAAGTACAGAATAGGACCTAGACATAAAAACAAACCATTATTTAGTGAGATAAGAATGAACATTTTTGAAAATGGGTCTTGTACTTGTGCAATTTAAAAAAGGGTTTTCAATATCTCAGTTTCTTAAGGAGATATATAGTGAATAAGGACCTCCCACAGTGTCAGGATCGAACATTATTTATCCCTTGTTTGTTCAAGATTTTTTTAAAATGATAAAAATCGATACAATTTATTAAAATCAATACAGTTTATTAAAGAATATGGCAAGGGTTATGGCCTACAGAGCAATTCAATGGTATTTCCGTAGTTTATAATTAATAGTTACATGTTTACTCAAAGATCTTAAGCAGATAGCATTCTGTTAGGAATTTAATACAACCGTTTCAAAGAGAGAATGACAAATTTAAGGTGGGGAGCCTGGAGGCATTTTGAAGAATGCTTCACTTAAAAGAGCATACATAGTGTAAACTGTACTGGTAAAAAGAAGAAAAAGAAAAATAACTACTAAATGCAGTGGAAGGCTTGTGACCAAGCTAATAGTTTATACTTATAGGAGAGAGAAAAAGAAATATGCTAAAGTCAATATTTTGCACAAGCATTGTTTAGATAGGAACAAGAATAAAAATAGGAAATGCTATGCTCTTAAAGGAAAATAATGTCTGGATTATGGAAGGAGGGAAGAAAGAGAGAGAATTACCTTTCCAGGCAATATTGAACTGGGTGTGATAGAAACTGGCTTACTTTCTGTTGGATAATTGGGGAAAGAGGAGAGTTGCTCACTCAAGGAGAAGTTTCTTGTTCTCCGCCTGACTGAACCAGTTGTGGCCATTTTATCTTTTGCTAGGGGATTTGACAAATTAAGGGGGCAAAATAAAGCTCTCACTTCAGAATTTAGGAAATTATCAGCAACATGTCAGAAGAAAAGTAAAACAATATTTTATTCAGGAAAGGAGGGAGAATAAAGGGGATTCTTTAGCATGTTGCTCAGTAATGAGATCTTTCAATTACTGTCTTATCCAAAGGATTTTCTTGGACAGTTGCAATTGCCAATATTTGTTAAAGATATTATAGAATAGAATAGAATAGAATAGAATAGAATAGAATTCTTTATTGGCCAAGTGTTATTGGACACACAAGGAATTTGTCTTTGGTGCAGATGCTCTCAGTAAACATAAAAAAAAATAGAATACATTCATCACATTAGATTATTCCACTCTCAAGCTTAGTCTATTTCTTTCACATTCATCATCAAAAAATAAAATAAAGGAGTTGTACAATTGAAATATGTATGTGTACATTTAAGTAATATATAGCCTATCCTTTCCTATTCTTAAATAGGGAGTTTCAAATCAACATTTTATTTGTTGACTATTTCTATATATCTTTTCAAGGATTGCTATTTTATAGGTGTTGACGGTAGAGGAAACACATTGAGCAAGCTTAGATGTACCAACAGAAGCTTATATACATGCAGGAGTTTCAATCATGGCTTTTCCTATGCCTTTGCCAGATTAGAATATCACACAATAGTATCTGTAGTGTGGTTGTTGGCCCACCTCCTCATAAATTACTTTCATGATCAGTGGAGTCACAATAGTAATACAGATAGTAAATCTGGCATTAAAAAGAAAGAATGCAGAGTCATAGGCCTACTCGCAAAACATGATTGATTATTAGGCCCATCTATAGCTTTTAAGCCAGCCATGGTTAGAAAACCGATTTCAATTTATGTTCAGAGGCAATTTTGGGTTAGCGTTAAATTTATTTGGCAGACTCCATAATTAGTAATCAGGCGAGAGTAGAGGGTGGGTTTGAGTTTTTATGGAATTCAGCTGAGCCAGGGATTAAAGAATGGTGGGAAAATATTCTTTTGAATTCTGTATTAGAGTTTGCAGATTTCAAAGTTATGTGCTTTGTGTAATTACCCTGATGTAATTATAGTTAATTCTGTGAGAATGGAAAGCATGAGATTGAAGTAGTGAGAAGAGCCTAATGCTGGGAAAGATTGAGGGCAAAAGAAGAAGGGGACGACAGAGAATGAGATGGCTGGACCGAAGCAGTAGGCATGAGCTTAAATAGACTCCAGAGGATGGTAGAGCACAGGAAGGCCTGGAGGAACATTGTCCATGGGGTTGCAATGGGTCAGAAACGACTTTGCAACTAACAACAACTAAGCTGAAGGATAGATACAAACATTTTTGCATAGAGTGTAATGAGTTGAAATGTAGCCTTAAATGACATATATATTAAATGGGCTTCAGGAAAGCAAATTTTCTATTTTTTTATGTTACAATAATTGTAATAATTCTGAATTAACTCTTAAAACTATGTTTTCAGGATCTGGACATCTTCCTCCCACCTCCATTCTGTAGCAGAGTGAAGCACTTTACTTTATTTTTAAAGATTTTAAAAAATAAGTTGAAACTAGCCTGCTTGGAAGCAAAACAATAGCATCCCCCCTTTTTTTGCTTTTTATAGCCAGATGATTCATTGAAGAACTCATAGTGGCCCCCATAATCTCCTTGCTCTAATTTTTCTTCATAACAATTTCGTGAGGTAGGTTGGACTGAGAACGGCTGACCCAAATTTCTGTGGCAGACCAGAATGCAATGCAAGAGTTTTTACTATTACCTATGATCTCTTGAGTTGTATTGTACTTTATGCCTCCCCCCCCCCCTTTTAAAAGTAAATCCTGTAAAGTGCAACAATTGATCATGAATTGATAAAAGTCTTTGGCTCTGCTTTGTAGTTTTTCCAGAGATCCGCAGAGGTCTGTTAAAAGTGTGATTTACTTTTACAAACATGGATTGTAAGGAACAGATTTTAATGGTGGCAACTTACTTGTGTTTTTCTGGGAAGAGCTTCTCAAAACTCACATTGTTTATCATTTTATTGATTGGAATATCTGACTCAATTTATCCTCTCCAGAAACCTGATTAGCCTAAGGTTTTACATTCTTTTCCAGTGAATGCTGGCTCTGTATGTTTAGTAAAGACATGCCCCAATACAGTGTTTTATTTGTAGTTATTTAAAACAAATTCTTTATTAATTGGATTTAATGAAACACTGATCACATTGCAAGTCACAGTATTGTAAGTTTATGGAGATTGCTAAAGAGTTCACAAATGTTCTAACAATAGCAATAGCAGTTAGACTTATATACCGCTTCATAGGGCTTTCAGCCATCTCTAAGTGGTTTACAGAGTCAGCATATCGCCCCCACAGTCTGGGTCCTCATTTCACCCACCTCGGAAGGATGGAAGGCTGAGTCAACCTTGAGCCGGTGAGATTTGAACCGCTGAACTGCAGATAGCAGTCAGCTGAAGTGGCCTGCAGTACTGCACCCTAACCACTGCGCCACCTCTGCTACCATTGTATAATAAAACAGATGCTGATAATCTTGGCAATCTATCTGACTGTTTTTTCCATGGCTATTTATGTCAAAGATATTTTTTCCAGTATTTTTATTAACCTGGATTTTTTGTCAGGATTCCATCTATATACAAATAATCCTCAACTTATGACCACTATTGGACCAGGAATTCTGATGCTAAACAATGCAGCTGTTAAGTGATTTGCAAATGTTTTATGACTGTTTTGTCATGGTCATTAATCTTTCTCCATGGACTTTGCTTTTCAGAAGCCAATTTAATCATATGTGAGAATGGCCTTGAGGGATAAAGGGAAGAGTAGACAAGAGAAGCGGGAGCCCCCAGAGGCTTAATGGTCAGAGAAACAAACTTAAGAAGAACCCATCCTAATTGATCAGACTGTTAAAAGTGACAGTGGGAGATTGTACCCTTAGACTTGCAAGAAAATATGGCCTTAAAGTAGAATTA
Organism: Thamnophis elegans; assembly: GCF_009769535.1. Taxonomy (NCBI): domain Eukaryota; kingdom Metazoa; phylum Chordata; class Lepidosauria; order Squamata; family Natricidae; genus Thamnophis; species Thamnophis elegans. The sequence continues at coordinate 9,592,572 of NC_045548.1, forward strand.
GTTTATATGGTCATGTTTCCTGTCTGATTTATCTGAGAGGACTGTCAGCTGACTGAGAAGGTCGAAAATGGAAATCACATGTCCCTATCATACTGCAACCGTTGTACATACATGTTGGTTGCCAAGTGCCCAAATTGCAATCATGTGACCAAGGCCACTTTGATGGTCTTAAGTGTGAGAATCGGTTGTAAATCACTTTTTTTTCAGCAAAGTTACAATAATGCTGGAAAAAAGTGATTTTAAACAAATGGTAAGATGAAGGCTACCTGTAGTCCTCAGCTCATGGCCATAATTGAGCCCAACATTTCTATTGTTAAATGAAACATTTGTAAAGTGAGTTTTGCCCCATTTTACGACTTTTCTTGCCACCGTTGTTAAGTGAATCATTGAAGTTGATAAGTTAGTCACACGGTTGTTAAATGAATCTGGCTTCCCCATCGAATTTGTTTGTCAGAAGTCACAGATGATGATCATGTGACCCCAGGACACCATCATAAATATGAGTCAGTTCCAACCATATGAATTTTGATCACATGGCTGTGGGATGCTGTAACTGTCATAAGTGTGAAAAATGGTCATAAGTCACTTTTTTCAATCCTGTTGTAGCTTTGAATGGTCACTAAATTAACTCTTGTAAATCAATGACTACCTGTGCTATAAAACTCTGCTAACTGTTTGTACTTTTTAATTAGCCTAAATGGTACATTATACCAGAAAAAAATATTGAATTATGGTAACTCAAGTCCGTTAACTTCTGGAACCATTTTGAATTTTCCATAATGTTCACTCTAATTTTGTTCACAAACTTCAGGTCATTGCTCTGCTGTCATATAGGTAAATCTTTTGAGGTGATGATGACACCATCCAATATTGGGTAAAAAAATACCTGTCAGCCTAATTGTGTGAAGAAAGAGGGGATGTCATAATCAACAGATTATGTCAAATATTGGAAAAAAGTCACCTCAGACTGCACTACTTTTATCTCAAAGGATAACCCAACAGGGCAGAGATTTTCTACTTTTTTTTCTAAATACTCCAGAATCTGTCAAAGGCCTAATATTTTGCTTCATTGCAGGATTTGTGGAAAGTGTTGCTCAGATATTTTAGGTTGTTTAATTTGATTTTTTTTTTCTGTAGCAGGTAATTGAACAAGAATAATTTACTGAAGTTTTGTTCTATCAAGAAAGTACAATTCTAATTCAGGATATGTTTTGTTAATATACATGTGTCTTCCAAAGTTGATCACAATCAGCCAGTGATCTTTTATGGTTTTCTTTGGTTGAATGAATAGGAAAAACATAATTAAAATTTAAGGGCTACAATTACGCATCATTTATTTAATTAGAAAATGCAAGTACGCATTTCCATTTTAAAAATATTATTATTCATGGCATCTTATAATTCTAACTTTCAAACTTGCTCAAGGCAAGATATTCAGCACTTAATAACTGCAGAATGGTAAATCAAAAGTTTTTAAAGATATTTGAGTTTCATGTCTTGTATTCCTCTAATCTTATTTGATTGTTACAAGCATAGAATTATAATTAGAATAAAAGAGGAATACAGCCTTTCATTTCTGCATTATCCCAAATGAGTAGGAAACTGTAATTTAATACAGTAATTGAATGGGCAAATAATGCAAATAATCATACTGTCATTTATTATGTGGAAAGTATTCCTCTATGCTAGGGGTGTCAAACTCGATTTCACTGAGGGCTGCATTGGGGTTGTGTTTGACCTTGGATGGGTGTGGCCAGGGTAGGTGTGGCCAGGGCGGGTGTGACATCGGACTAGGATGGCCAAGTGTTAAGGCAGGACTTCCCTGAGGCCCTCCCTCACTCTCATTATAAACTTCCTTCCTTCCTTCCTTCCTTCCTTCCTTCCTTCCTTCCTTCCTTCCTTCCATCCTTCCATCCATCCATCCATCCATCCATTCTCTCTTCCCTTTTCCCCTTTCTCCTCCCTCCCTTTCCAGGCCAGCCCCGTGGACCAGATTTAAGGACTCTGCAGGCTTAGTTTGGGGCTTGAGTTCGACATCCCTGGTCTATACCATCCCAAGGAAGCAATGAGACTTAATAAAACTATTAGAGCTGAGGTGGCGCAGTGGTTAGGGTGCAGTACTGCAGGCCACTTCAGCTGACTGCTATCTGCAGTTCGGCGGTTCAAATCTCACCGGCTCAAGGTTGACTCAGCCTTCCATCCTTCCGAGGTGGGTGAAATGAGGACCCAGACTGTGGGGGCAATATGCTGACTCTGTAAACCGCTTAGAGAGGGCTGAAAGCCCTATGAAGCGGTATATAAGTCTAACTGCTATTGCTATTGCTAAAACTAGACAGACAAGACATGAGGAGGATAATAATAATATAATTAACGTGTAACAAATGCGAATTTTTATTGAATGTTTTAGTACAGCAATAATAACCAACATGATTTGAACAATGGCATGCTAATTAGGCATTCTACCATGAGCTGATATGAATCTATACATATTAAAACATATGTTTACCTTGTCACGATCATATAATATTCTTGCGCAGGTATAATTGTGTCATATTTTTCTTCCTTATTTCTTTTGCAAAGGTAATAAATGAATTTGTCTGTAGCATTTTGATTTTAACATAGTATATCCCTGCCTTTGGACTATACTCTTACTATTTTTCCACTCACTGCTATATGGGAAGAACTTGTCACTTTTCCTTTTTCGTTCCTCCACAAAATCATTACTACCATGTGTTTAGCAGGAAGATTTGTGGCACAGTCAAAAGCCATTCTAGAGCTTCTATTAGCCTGAGTGGCTGTTCCTCTTTGCATGGGACTAGCAATAGCAATAGCAATAGCAGTTAGACTTATATACCGCTTCATAGGGCTTTCAGCCCTCTCTAAGCGGTTTACAGAGTCAGCATATCGCCCCCACAGTCTGGGTCCTCATTTCACCCACCTCGGAAGGATGGGAGGCTGAGTCAACCTTGAGCCGGTGAGATTAGAACCGTTGAACTGCAAATAACAGTCAGCTGAAATTCCCTGCAGTACTGCACCCTAACCACTGCGCCCCCTCGGCTCTTCTAATGCTAATTGTCTATTGGGTTTTGTATGTGTTCTGACCTAGGCTTCCTCAGCAGCAAGAAGCCGGGTCCTTGTCCCGATAAACCCCTTTTGTTTAATTTACAGTGAATTTCTCTCCATCAAAGTCCCGGCCCACAGTCTTTCAAGATAGTTCACAATTACCGACCTTCATCAGGCTTGGAAAGTGGCCAGACCGATATCTTTCAGACACCGCAATACTTGCAAGAATGCAGGAATGAACTAATTGCCTCCTGCAAACACGCCTCCCCTTTTGCTCCTCTTTTATTCCCTATGGGAGGGGCCATTCACCGTCCAAATGTGGCTTTACTCCCAAGTCGACTCTTGTTCCTTAGCTATTCCCTTCGTCTGGCAACTCTGTGTATGCGCACACTGGGAACAGAGTCCAGCTGTTTGTCTGCCTCGCTGATGTCTGACTCCGAAGGCAGCTGATAACTGTCAGATGGCCCCGTCCCCATCTCTGCCTCCAACGCAGAGCCCTCGTCAGAGCCTTCCCCAGACTCCAGGACTGGCCCATGTTCCTCCTCACTGTTCTGCTGCCAGCTCTGCTGGCCGTTGGCAGGCAATAATCGGCGGCAGTAAAGACGAAGAGGCGTCTGAGGTAACCTTCAAGAACCGTTTATTACGGGCAAGAACAGAAACTGTAAGTAGACCGGCACCTCTCCTCCGTCTGACAGCCTTTTATATGGAGCTGTCAGACGGACGAGCCAATAGCCTTTCGTATGACAGCCCGGCAACCCGCAGGCGCGTCTGATTAGCTAAGACGCGCCTGGCTGCTGCCGAGCTGTCATTCATAAGTCCGAGGACTTACGAGGCTATTACAATAACAGTATGCATAGTTATACTTTAATACTACTTGTTATGGTTTTATTGCTGTATCTTCATTCATTCTAAGTGACTGTGAGACAAAACTCTTAAGCTTTTCAAATTTGTTTGAAAAATTTCAAATTATATTTATACGAGGATGGAGGCTTTCTATGGGATTCTTACTGCATATCTGAATTATGCTGCTTCTCAAACTGTAATAGAGGCATCCAGGCTATGGCATAATTGCTGTTGAATTCCATGTCATGCATGCAGAATATTTAGTGATTTCATAATAACAGTATTCACCTCTTTGAAATGCTAATTTGTTTCTCCTCTCTCCACCTATCGTATCTGGCTTTCAATATTCAAAGTAAAAGTCTTCTATCTTTCTACGAGGAAGTTATAATGTCATATTGGGTCTTAATAAAAATCACAAGTATTTATGTTTGAAAGATATAACCTCCTGCGTGTCAGGTATAGCAATAAAAATATCATGTATAGGTGAATATAATACAGATTTATTTAAACATCTAGGAGCACACAGTTTTCCAGGCAGTTGGATAAGCAAAATTGCTAATGTGCAGAGTTATGCAGCTAATTGTATGCTTTAAAAAAATGATTTCATAAGATGACTCTTAGTGATATCAGTAGATTTCACTACAAGTCAACCACTGCAGATATAATTCAGTTTTATATCTATCAGAAAAAGAGTTTGGGGCGCTTTTTTAGGCCCTTCTTGAAAGTAATTTGCTATTCACTATAGCTTTGTTGGCGCGTGGGAGTGCGCGTGCACACATGCCAGAAACTGGAAGAGCAGCGGCCCGATGTGCAAGGATGTACCGGGAAGATGATCATCTGGTTTCCGGCATGTGCATGCACACTGGCCAGCTGACTTTGCGTGCGGAAGCACTGGAAGCCGGAAAACCAGATGGGTGGTGTACATGTGTGCGCCGGAAACCGGAACAGTCGCACCGGGCGGCTGCTCTTCTGGTTTCCAGTGCTCCCGTGCTTGAAGACCAGCTGGCCAGCGCACCGGAACCCTCAAGAGCAAAGGGCGATGGCTTGCATTCCCAGAGAAATTGCTCTCCATGCCACTTCTTGCACACATGTCATAGGTTCGCCATCGCGGCACTGTAGTTTATAAGGTGGATTTCTTTAAAAGAAAATATTTAAGTACATATTATCTGTCACTCTTTCTTATTAACAGCTTTACAAACACTCACTTATGAATACAGAGCAATGAATCATCAAGAGTATTGGAAAAACTTATGAATAGCTTACAAAGTGTAATTAAGAGCAGCCATGGGCAGATTTATTGTTTCTTCCCCCATCACTAGCCAGGTTTTTGGTTAATCACATTAGAACAAAAATAATATTTTACAATAGGAGCAAGATTGAGTGTGGTAGCAAGACATATTAGTTATGATTTGCAACATGTAGCTGTTCACTGAAAAACTAAAGAAAGAATTAACTGCATTCATATGTAGTTCTATGTATGTATGTATGTATGTATGTATGTTTACACACACACATAACTACAGTGCTTAGTCTTAAAACATATTTGATTGAATTGGTATACTATTTTTAAAATTCTGATGGTTGAAGATAATTATACCTACAAAGATGTAGAGACACACTTGTGTGCATAAGGGAACAGACACCTATATATATTACTTCAGATCCACTATTGTATATCAGGAGCTGAAGTGATTCAGTGAGAGCAAGTCCTAATTGGACATTACATGTGGAGGATAAGGTTCCCATAACTAATTCTACAAGATACAGAAAGTTTAAAGCACACCTTTGTGCACATATGTTATCCATGCATGTCAATTCAATTGAGCATTGAAAGAATTGTATTTACAAATAAATAACTACAAGCAGCCCTTGACTTACAACCATTTGTGTAGTGACTGTGCAAAGTTGCAATAGCACTGAACAATGTGACATATGATCATTTTTCACCACTTACGACTCATGGTTGTATGATCAGAATTTGGACGTTTGACAACTGGTTCATATTTATGACGGTTGCAGTGCTGGGGTTACGTGCTCGCCTTTTGTGACCTTCTGACAAGCAAAGTCAATGGGGAAGCCAGATTCACTTAACAACCATGTTAACTAACTTAAGAACTGCAGTGATTCACTTAACAACTGTGGCAAGAAAGTTTGTAAAATGGGGCAAAACTCGGAAAATTTGGGCTCAGGTGTGGCCCTAAGTCAAAAACTACCTGTCGTTCATATTTGATTTGTTTGAGTACCCATTACAACAGTTCTCTCTGAATATAACATGAGCATATGTCATGTTAAAAGTAGACAATAATACATATATAAATGTCAAACTATGGTCTATTGATGTGATTCATATGTCTTCCTACTCCAGCACTGCCTCAAGGCAGACAATATTTTAAAAACAAAAACAGAAATAAAAACATTAAAAACACCAATTAAAACTAACGTTAGCACTGACACTAAAACCATTTAATAAATTTAAAGGCTAGTAAAATCATGAGGTAGTGCATGTCATATCCTGGGGAAATGCAGGAGATAACCCATTCTGTATGCCAGAAAGATAGGCCTCTGACAACTAAACATTCTCAAGAGGAACTACAGCTTTACAGCTAGGTCTGTAATAGAAAATGTGACCATTTATATTGTAAAACCTTATACTGCTTAAGGCTTAAAGATTCAGTCCCAGCACGATAAATTGTGCTCACTTTGCAACCAGTGCAGATTGTTTAATACAATATAAAATCCCTCCCTGTACTATTGCTGCATTTTATACTGGTTACAACTTCCTTTCATTATCTGGTGATTGCTATAATATCAGCAAGATTATACTTTTTGTATCTCTATGGCCTAGGAGTAGAACCAGAACTAGGGTGCTAAGCAAAGTGGCTGCTCAATAAAATCACAATATTGTCATATCTGCAAACAATTACTAATCAAGGACTATTTGCATTGTATTGTGAGCCATCTTGGGAGTGGTATGGAGGCTGTTACGTACGTTGGCAGTGCTTTGTACTAATAATACCTTTTTCAGCTCATGCAGTTCATGCAGTTTAAAGGAGTTGTAGCTGTAAGCATTGTTACCTTGTTTATAAGGGATAATTGTGTTTGCCTTTGTGTGTTAGTTTTTCCTACTACAGTACAGATGTCAGCTTCTGCTTTGCTATCGCTTCAGCTGCCATGAAACGGGGAGGGAGGGCATGGTATTTGGGAGGGGTTACTCATTGTGCTGGTGGAAGGTTCTGGAGTTCACCGATTGATCGGACTGCGCATGCGTGGGTGTTTCCCGCCAGGTCTAACGGCACTGACATTCCATCTTCATGATGCCTTTTGAAGTTATCTTGCACCTGACATTTGGAAGACTTATGATTGGGCTGGGACTGTGATGCCAAGGGGTGGGGAATGGGCTATTCTATATATCAACTGCTTTCGCGCCTAATTAATCAGACTTCGCTATGCATTGCCTTTAACCATTATTAATTAGTAAAAGTACATTTGATTTCTACGCATGGAGTCTCATGGTCTTTCTTTCCTAATTAACTAATGGAGAGGAGCTGACAACAACGGAGCAGGATCAGTATGTAGTACAAATGCTGGAAGATAAATAGCTTTCAGTATTCCCATTCATTGCTTATATTTATGTGTAAAAGATAGTTACCTTAGACTTACGTGCCAAAAGTGAGGGTCAGAAAATTGATTGATAGCTTTGGCAGAAATTTTGAGGGATAATTGCCCGCTGCAGTAAATGCCATGATGCTCTTCAATCTTTTGTTTCTTAATTTTAGTCTTGAAAGTAGATGTTTTCTTGAGTGCAATTTCTTAGTGAAGTATTTAAACAAGCTTTTGGTTTATATCATTTCAGGGCACAAGCAAGGCTAATTCGGTTGAGCCTGTTTCACATGTAAAATATCTTCAACATAAAATTGCATTTCCCATTTGATCTTTGATGCCTACAATCCAGATACAGATTCAGTACATTTGTGAGAGTTGCCTTGTAATGTGTCTCCTATGAAATAAAGAAACCACTACATGCAACTTTAAATAACGCTTAGTAGTTTCCCTAACAACAAAACACACAGGGGACTTTACTGAAATGTGAATCATTTGAGTTATTAGGAGTATGCAAAGTTATGTATTTCTTTTTTTTTTTTTTGCGTTTTTCTTTTTGCATGGCAGAATTATTCAGTGAACTAGTTGTAAAGGAATTTTTTTCCTCCTGTCAGAGGTGTTCATAACCTCTCATTTGCTTGCCACGCCTTTTGCAAAGAACAGCAAGTGCTCAAGCAAGATGGCAAAAAGCCACAGAACTGTCAGGCATTTTTACTGCAGAGGAATGTTGACTGTTGCCTCCCATTTTGCATTGCATTTGATGGAAATAAGGTCAAGTAAACTGTTTTTTGCAAATAGCGTATGCTGTACTCTCTCTAGCCATCAACTCAAGAAGTACTCTTAAAAAAACAGACTGATTTATCAGCAGGCTGCAAAATCAAAATGGGAAACGTAATCTTTACATGAACAAGTAATAGCAATAGCAATAGCAGTAGACTTATATACCGCTTCATAGGCCTTTCAGGCCTCTCTAAGCGGTTTACAGAGAGTCAGCATATTGCCCCCAACAATCTGGGTCCTCATTTTACCCACCTCGGAAGGATGGAAGGCTGAGTCAACCCTGAGCCGGTGAGATTTGAACCGCTGACCTGCTGATCTAGCAGTAGCCTGCAGTGCTGCATTTAACCACTGCGCCACCTTGGCTCCTGGAAGGGAAGTGGAAGGGAAAGATGAGACTAAAGCTGTCAGTCATTAACTTTTCAATTTATTAATTACAGGATTCAGTTTACTTCCTTTTTGTTGGGGGTGGTGGTGTTGGACTAGAACAGTGGTCTCCAACCTTGGCAACTTTAAGACCTGTGGACTTCAACTCCCAGAGTTCCTCAGCTGGCTGAGGAACTCTGGGAGTTGAAGTCCACAGGTCTTAAAGTGGCCAAGTTTGGAGACCACTGGACTAGAAGACTTCCAAAGTCCTTTCCAGGTCTGTTCTGATTGATTGTCGGCAATAAGGAATAACACTTTTATTGCTTTATTTTTTGCCTGACCCTGCATTACTTTTGAAGAACTGATCTCTTTTTTCAGCAGTAGTGATGAGTACATGCAAGTATTGTTACTGTTCACCTTAAAAAGGTGTATCACATGTTTCTAACCTTATTTCTCAAAGAAATGTTAAAACGGGGGGGGGGAGGGGAAATAAAGTACTAATAAAAATGAGAGTACTAATTAGTGCCCATTCAAATACTTCTAGTCTAGTGTGCTAATTGTATTGCAAGAATAATGTAATCAGTAAATAAAAATTAAATAGTGAATGCAGTGGAACAGTAGAAAAAGGAAACAGATTTCTGTACATCTTCAATGACACGGATACCCAGGCAGTTTTATTGAGAAGTCTGCTGTAGTCAACTACTACAGCACAACCAACACAAGCTGTGAAACGGGTAACATTAGTGTTGTGGCCCAGCAGGAGCTGTTGGAACTGCCACCAGACTCCGACAGCAAGGGGCCCTATGAGTCGGCTCTGGAGGATGTGGAGGACCCTGGACAGGGTTCCAACTCCGAGCAGGCCGCAGAGAGTCTGGTTGGCCACCAGGAGGCGCCTGAGCCTTGGACCAATGGGGAGGAGACAAGGGAGAGTGATCCGGATGCCAGAAGTGAGTTGTTCCTGGATGCCCGGCACCGAAGAGCTAATAGGCATCAGGAACAGTTGCGCAAGTACAGGAGGTAATTGCACTCAGCTGTTGGTCATTAGGCTCCTCTCCAGACTATAATAAGGACTGCTTGTGCACATGCCCCTCTTGCAGAAGTCAGCACATTGACTAAAAGTTGGAGAATTTTTGTAACTAGCTTGGCAGGCTGGATTACTACCAAGATTTGTTTGGGTTGCTGCCAAGGTCCTTATCTGTTTGTTATGCTTAGCTTTCAGCCACCAAGGTTTTGGTTTCTTGCTAATAAAGTACATTCCAGTTAAGCTTGTCTCGGCATTCGTTACTGGACGGAAGAGGGGGTCAGAACACATTACCATACATCAAAAACACCTCAGAAACAACCAACAGTCACAATTGTACACAAACCAACTAGAAATACACATACACACAGACACACACACACACACAAAATCAGGACTCATCTACAATATAGAGTGTAAGGACTGTAACAGTTACTCTGTAATATAGGACAGCTTGGCATTGAGACAAATCAGCTATCAATAGGCACACAGAAACAAACCATGTTTATACACCCTTCAAAAAAAATACAACAAAAAGCTAAGAAAAAAAGGACAGAAAAGCCAGTTAAACAAAGATTTATGCCAGATGTATAAGAAGCAGAAAATAATACCCTAATCAAGAAATTACCAAGGCGATCGTGGCCCCACCAAAACTGGCAGGGCAAGCTATTGTATATAAACCGGGAGGAAACCCCTCACTCACTTGCACTGATTATGCTACCTAATTGGGTAATGAAACATCTGTAGACAAACAGCAATGCTCAGAAAGCACCGAGGACTCAATAGTGAATGCAGACTCTAACTGTACAGCTTTATTGTAGTTCAAAAAATTAATGGGATTAAAGTAGAGTTATGTACTGGCATACCAAATTCAGCTTCAGTTCCAGACCACTGCAATAAAGTGCATATTCAATTAAGCAAACTGTACAAACTTTTTGGTTTTCCAACATGTACGAAAGTTATATTTACACTATATCTTTTAAGTATGCAGTAGCATTATGTCCGAAGTGTACATACTTTCATTAAGAATACTTTTATTTCTAAAAACATGCTGATCGTCAGCTGAGCCTTCAGTGAGTCAAAATCCTTTTACTGGTAGAGGGTCTTGTAAAAAATGCAATACCTGTGAAGTGCAATAAAGTGAAGGACAATAAAATGAGATGAGGAATGCCTGTAATTTAAATTTATACTCTCTAAGTGTTTGCTCCTTAGCTTATTCGACAAGTAGCAAACTTGTCCACTTGATTGATTGCTAGTATATAATGCTAATTAATACTAATTTTCTGCATTTAAGATTTATTTCCTAAATACATGGGTTGCTTACATTCTGTAAAGCAAGAATAGAAGCCTGTGATCTTTTAGAATTAGTGTTCTTTCAGATTTTGCTGATGTATAAACTCATTGTTTCAATGTGTTGATTGAGATCCTTGGAATTACCATGCAGAACAGCAGGAGGCCACAGATTCTGTGTTTCAAAGATGAACATGGATTTTGATAAATATCTTGAAAATTGTGCCCATCTTTAGGATAGCAAGGTTGAAGAATGTTATGGGGAATATAACCTGGGAAACAGGAAGAAGCATATCCAATTCGTATGACTACTATATAACACAGGTTTTGAGCATCCAAGTAAACTACAGTTGTGTGAAAAAGTCCTGCACGCTTTGCGGTTTACAATTTATGACATTTTTTGGGGGGGGGATAAGCCATTGATTTTATGATATTTTATGCTAACTGCTATGCAAATATTGTTATGTTTAAATAAATACTGGTAGTTTTAAAGTGAAAAACATAAACTTTTTTGCAATTTGGTGCTGTTTGGATGGGGATTGTGAATTTTCTTACATGCTTACAATGACTAGGAAAACAGATTAACTGATGCATACTCAGTGGCATACTTGTTGCAATTATTAAGGTCAATGCTAGTGTTTTGTTAATATTTTTATTGTTTGTGGCCCTGAAAAAGACCATTTAGGTAACCAAACATGGTTATTAATATGAAATTGGCCAGCCCTTATTGCTTATCACCAGGCGGCACCACTTCGGCATAGACAGTATAAGCTTTTGCACATGATCTTTGGTGACAATGTGGTGCCAGGCTGCAATAATGGATTCAATCAGCTCCTGCTTGGTCTTCAGATTCTTCTTGCTTATTTTGTAGCCAATCTTGGCTCATGAGTTCTTAATTGGGTTCAAATCCGGGCTCTGAGCTAGCCAATCCGGGAGTTGAACATCATGCTTCTTCATCCACTGCTGGACGGACTTGGCTCGATGACAAGGAGCATTGTCATCCTGGTAGTAAAAGTCCTTCCCTACAAGTTGCTGAGCTGAAGGATGCATGGTCTTTTCCAGGAGTTCAACATACTGCTTGGAATTCATGATTCCCTGTACAATTTGTATCCGACCAATACCAGAAGCAGCGATACAGCCCCAGATCATCACGTGCAATGGATGTTTCACAGATAGATTCAGGCAGTATGGCCTAAATTCTTCAGCTGGAAATCTTCTAACATACTTATTGCACTGATTCCAAGTCAAGTAGAAATTGCTCTCATCACTGAAGAGGATCTTGGCCCACTGCTTGTTGGTGTACTTGGTATACTTCTTGGCCCACGCACGTCGATGAGAGCGGTGAGCATCCGTCAGCAAAGGTTTACTTCAAGCCCTGCAGCCTTTGAGCCCTCTGGCAAGCAGTGTGCTTGTGCACACTTTTACATCACATGTTTCACCCCAAATTCTTGTAATCTGAGGTGAAGTGAGCTTCCTGTCAGCCATCGAAATGTGTTGCAGAGTCCGATCTTGCCGTTTTGTCGACTTACTTGATCTTCCAGAGTGGAACCTGTTGTCAACTGAATCCTAGTTTGTGTATTTTATTATTACCATTGTTCCGCCTCCAGGCGCTTCAACACAAAGAAAGGGATAAATTATGAAATAAATACTGCATGCACGTAGTTTATACTCCAGCTATATTATGGCTTCCCAGCTCCACTAAGCTATTCACTTAAAATGCTGTTTTTTATATAAAGTTTCTTTTGAAAATAGTGTTTTAAAAAAGCATTATCTCCACTCCCGTGGATTTGTATTGTTTGATTGCCCAGAATTCAAATTTATAGAAGCTGGAAAACCTACTTATATACATGTAGACAGACAGAAAACATATCATTTATTCTTAAAAGAATGGTATTCATGAAACAAATTTATTCGTGAATGATTTGGTTTGTATATCATGGATAATGCTGTTATATAAATCATAAGTTCTTTGCATTGATGAATATTAAGACTTATTATATTTTGAGGACTGGACTGACAAAAGTATAAATTACCTTTTCTTTTAAATGAATTATGATTCTTCCTGAGAAACACTATTTGTAAAAATGTATATTAAACTGCAGTTGGATATTCTTAACTGAAATGTAATAGTTATCATAATGAATATATTTATAAATTATCTTAATGGACTATTTCTGTACAGTATCTCTGCAGAAATTGTTCTCACTTTATCTGCCAAATTCCAAGAATATTCTCTTTAGTGACTCTGGAGATGATTCCTGGATGTTAAAAACTCCCTGGGAGGTAACCTGTGCGTAGGTCCAGTTTCCTTGAGTAAGAAATTACCATTGGACCCCACGTTTTTGGATAATTAACATCTAGTCTCCAACCTTCCCTTGTTAGGCAGGGAGTTGGAGAAGATCATTGGGTTTCAACTCCAAAGGAACATGGAGTAAGAAGATTATCTGGATCTGTTTCAGCAGAATTCAGGGATTTAGTATGAAGGCAGCATTGATCATACATTTTAATGACCTATGGCAGAGCCAAGATGGTGGTGGTGCATTTGTTTCAGTACCATTGACATCAGTATCATTTTGGACCAGTTTTGGGAGTTGGGATGGAAAGCATCATCTTGCAGCAGTGGTGGTTCTTTCACTGTGACTGGTTTCAATCAATGTTGATTGGTGGTGAGAGATCTACCACCATGGTTCTTTATATGTGGGTTTCTGCAGAATTCAACACTTTTGCCCTTTCTGTTAACATCTGTGTGAAACTGATCTGTGAGATCATCTGTTGGTTGGGAGTCAGGCATCATTAGTATGTCCTAGTTTAGTTCCCCAGGGCTACTTAGGTCTGGATGGAGAAGAACATGCCGAAGCCCAATCCTGACAAGGCCCAGTGCCTTTGTTTATTTGATCACACTGATTCCCAGAATATTCCATCATTAACCCTCAGAAGAGTTGCACTTCCCCATTCAAGATTGGCATACAGTCTGAGATTCTGTCACCCACCCCCACCAGATAGATTAGACTCTATAGGAAATAATAATAGAATCTTGCAAGTCTGCTTCTCCTTTTATACTCCAGGAAATCAAGGAAGCATCTGCCTGATCTTCTTCCAAATATTATCTTGTTGCTCTGGATTTTAAAAATAATCCAACTGCTTTTTTCCTTACAAACAGTTCTTGTACATTTCTATAAAGGTCATCTCTCTTAAATCTCTAGGAGGTCCTCTTGACCTCTTGCCACCTGCTTGAGGAGCAGGTGGCAGATGTATTAAAGAGGGCCTTTGCACAGGTACATCTAGTATATACCTTCAGGTAATCACTTATGTCATGGTCACTCCAAAATTAGATTACAGTTACATACTTTATGTGGAGGTGTCTTTGAAAACCCAGATTGGTCCACAATACAATGACATAACTCATTGTTATGCTCATATGACTCTACTACTTTGAAAGGTACACTGGTTGTGAAGTACTTGTATTTTTCGGACTATAAGACACACTCCCCCCCCCCCAAAAAAATGTGGGTGGAAATGTCTGTGCGTCTTATAGAGCTAATGTTGCTGAAGCCCCACCCCTGGTCAGCTTCAGTGCAACCTGATTTAGCACGAGCAGCTGATTGGCAGTTGATGCTGCCTTCCAGAAAGCATCCATCAACTGTCCAGGCTGCAGGGATCGCCACCGTCCATTGGCGCCTTTGCCACCCATCGCCACTGCCATTTATTACCGCCTCCAAGTGCCCCATTTCCGGCCTCCGCACATCCCATTTTCGGCCCATTCCATGTGGCAGGGAAATGAGCCAAAAATGGGGTGTGCGGAGCCCAAAAAATGGGACGTGCGGAGGCAATGATAGGTGGCAGCGTCGACAGTGGCGATGCGCAGCAGCAATCCCTGCAGCTTGGAACAGCTGATTGGTGGTGCAGAGCCAACCGCCAATCCAACTGTTTGTGCTAAATCAGGTTGTGCTGAAGCTGACTAGGCTGTATGCTGTTTGCTGCAATGAGGTAAATTGCTGGGAGGTAGATTTCCCCCCCCCCCTTGTTTTCTCCCCAAAAACGAGGTGCCTCTTCATAGTCTGGAGCATATGTTGTTTTTCTGTTTTATGTGTAAACTGCTGAATTGTCTGGGTGGCCTCTAAATCTGGAAATTAAATTAAACTAAACATGATTTTAGTTCAAAATCAGTCCAGTTGCAAAGGAAGATTTCTTGCTTTTTTAATTAGCATTGTATAATTCAGTGAATTATGTAACATTTGAGAGCTGAAACACATTGTTCCAATGTTCTTACACCTCTTCATTGGGTTAAAATACTGTCCACAGAGCACTAGCGTAGGAAAAAACTACTCAATTAACCTTTATATTATTATATAACTCAAGGATTCAGTGTTAAATATGCTTATCTGTAAATCCTACTAAAATCAAGACAGGATAATCAAGTTCATTTTACCTTACGTATGAATTAAAGACTCAAATCAGATACAGGTGGTCCTTGTTTACTGACATATAACATTCATTTAAAGTTTGGGGGTATAAAATAATTAGCTTTGTGAACAATCCTCATATTTATAACCATTGTAGTATTCTGCAATTGGTAATCATCATTTGTTTGCTTCAGAACTGACTTGCAACAAGCAGACTTTATAGAAATGGATATAAAAGTCGTGATCATGTGATATTTCACAATTGCAATAATTTGCTTAACAACCAAAGGAAAATTGAAGTTATAAGCCCATTGCAGCCACTTAATATTTTATTTAACAACCACCGTGCTTAGGGACAGAGTAGTTAGTTCCAATCGTGGTTGCTGAATGAGAAGTACCTACATACACTTTATAGCATAATGTGTACTATTTAAAAAAAGTAGAATTAATTATTAGACCACAAATAATGTTGTATAAATGTGTACGGATGTTTAATACATGCTATTTATGCAACTATAGATTGTCAATTTCAATCTAAGAAATAATGTAATAAGTAGCAGCTGAAACAGTATAAAGCTTTAATTGATAACATCTGATGGATATAGCATGGTTTTCTGGTATCTAATATACGTATTAGCAACTCATAAAAATAGAAATATCTTGAAACAGCACATAGACCTGCCCTCTTTTTTTCTTCCTTGGTCTGTCCTTCTAACTGATGTGTAGAGAGAGCTAAAATGTGCAGCTACCTGTTCCCTCACACTGTTCTTTGTTCATGTTTTGACATGTTTTATTATTATTGCAAGGGGAAAAAAATTATACAGAGTGTCATTTAGTTGGACACTAAGCTGTTTACTAATTATACTAAACTTCTATAATTAGAATTCTTACGTTGGGAAAATATCTGAGGAGAAGCTAGTGCAAATGGGTCTCTGTTTTGTTCTGCTTTTCCCCCCCAGTATCTGAACTGTATATGTACTCCAGATCTTCTCATTTACTTATCTAGCACTCTGATATGATTAATACCAGAATAACAGTATCTTCCTTTCTTGTTTGATTGATATTGTGCCATCAAGTTGGGGTTCAACTCCAAACGACAATGCAGATAGAGCATCTCCGGAATAATCTGTCCCCTGTCAGACCTGCAATTATATTCCTTTTAGAATTTTGGCCTGCCACACTTTCTCTTATTTCATTATGCTGCTTCTTTAGTATAGTTGATGGGAGGGGGGAATAGAAAGGAGTAGGATTGTGGAATGTATTGTTGTCATTCTTTTCTAGAAGCCCTTCTGGTCTTCTACTGGGGTACCCATCACCTCTGTAATCAAGTCCATCTATTGTCAATCACCATCTATTCTTTTTCCTTTCAACCTTTTCCAGCAATATAATTCTTATCAGGAGAGTCCAGTTTCCAAATGTGTTCAATATATACCATGTGCCTGATGGTTAATACTTCAAGTGGGAAGTCTGGATTGAATCATTCTCATTCATGATCCATGGTATCCTCTTGAGTCTTCTCCAACACCAGCATTCAAAAGTATCAATACTTTTTTAATCCTAATTTTTTTGAAATTCTATCTTTCACTTCCATAAACTACCACAGGGAAATCTATTCCCTACACATTCTGAGCATTCCGATTCAAAGACATGTCATCAGAATACCTTTTTCATTTCTATCAGTGGTGGGATTCAGCCAGTTCGCACCTATTTTGGAGAGCTGGTTGGTAACTTTCTAAGCAGTTCAGAGAACCGATTGTTGGAAGAAATCTCATTTTCTGCTTTTCCCCACTTTACAGGGCTAATCCTGTAAGGAAGGCAGGAAGGAAACGTTCTAGTGTTGTTTCTAGCCTGGTCTTTATTGCCCTGCTTACAGAAACTGCCTCTCCGGTTAACCCTTATTACCATTGTAACAGCTAAGGCAAAGCGCCCATCGACCTAAGTAATGTTGCGTTGGCCACGCCCACCCAGTCACATGATCACTGAGCCCTGCCTACCCAGCTGGTGATTAGGGCAGTAAACTGGTTGTTAAATTATTTGAATCCCACCACTGATTTCTTTCCTATGAAATGCTAGTCTGCTGCTATTTATTGACTGCTGGTTCCTTTAGTGTTGACAGCCAATCCAAAAGGCAGAGACTATCCACCACTTTAATATTTTCATATTGTCAGTTCTAAGGCTGGTTGCTATGCCTTTTGCTACTAACATGTTCTTTATGTTTTGCTCTCTTTGACTTTCATTACTAGAATGTACTGCTCCTTTCAACTATTGGAATACTGTTATTAGCACAGTGAAGGTTTCTTACTCCAATTTTCAAACCATATTCATCTTCTTCTAATCCAACACCTCTCAATATGTATTCAACATAAAAATTGAATAATCAAGATGACAGTGTACAGCCATGTCTCGGTCCTTTGCCAACCTGAAGCAAATCTATTTCATCATCTTCTGTCTCAATTGTGTGCTCCTGTCGTGTGTGTGGGGTTCACATGAGGACAGTAAGATGTTCTAGGGTTTGCTAAGGATATTTCACAGCTTGATATGGTTTACATAATTGTTTGAAGCCCTTTCTATAGTCAATAAAGCCCAAACTGAATTTTGTTCAGTATTTGTCCATTCTTGGCTTTATCAATTATCCAGTCTACATCAGCAAAAATAGCACTTGTTCCTTGGTCCTTTCAAGAAGTAAAGGGCATCTTTACTTAAAGGGTATGCCTCAGGTGGGAAGCTTGGAAGAATGACAACAAGGTTTGTTGCAGCTCCGAGTGTAGCAACCTCAGACAGCTGCCCCACCAACCTCCACAAGCAGAGGGTCCACCCCCCCAGGCTGGGCCACAGGCAGGGGTGGGTTGCTAATCCCGTTCCAACCGGTTCGGTTGGAACGGGGCCGGTGGCGTCCTCGTGCAAGCGCGCAGTTCACGCATGCGTCTTAGCGCTTACGCGATGCTCCAGCTGCTTGCGGAGACTCGCGCAGGCGCTGTATGTGCCATCCAGCTGCTCACGGAGAATTGCGCAGGGGCTGTATGTGCCATGCGACTGTGTGGAAGCGCAGAAGCCTTCAAAGACCGGTAAGAAGCGCGGGCGGGTGGGTGGGTGGGCCCTCCCCCGTTCCTGGAAGTTACTTACTTCCGGGTTTGCCGACCAACCGGTTCGCGGGGACCGCCGCGAACCGGTTGAAACCCACCCCTGGCCACAGGTCACCCAAGGAGGGGCCATGCTTAGGCCCCAAAACCCAGGAACCAACCTTCAGCTCCAAGGTCTTCTTCTGATCCAACAACCACCCATGCTGGGTCTCTCAATCCCAGCAGCCCCTTCACCACCTACAGCAAGGGTTCTGGAATGCTACCACATCTCCCCATGAGACAGACTCTTGGGCATCAGCCTCCTGGGCAGCAACAGCTCCAGCTTCCTGGACAGCTTCTCATGCACCAAGCTCTTGGGCAGCAGTGGCCAGCCCAGATGGCACCACAGCCACAATTGCAAGGTCAAATGCTAATGAATGCTGGTCCCTGGGGGTCTGTTTCTCAACCGGTCCTTCAGCAGGCTCCTGCCCCCCCGGCATCATAGAGGATGACCTCATCTGAGGACGCAGGAGGATACTCCTCCAATGTCACCCAGTGCTGAAACCATCTGTGTAAACTGGGAAGATGCTTCCTTTCCAGAGAATATTCTTTTTTTCTCATTTGTAATATTTTTGTTCCTCTCTGTTAAGAAATATTACACACTTTCATTGAAAAAATGAAGTAGTAGCAAAGGGCATCTCCTTTTCCATGTAAGATCATCTGTTGGATGATCTTAAGCATTATATTGCTGGCATGTGAAATTAAGGCTATTGTATGATAACTTGTATGTTCTATTTTATCGCCTTTATTTATTATTGCCAAGTTGACTGCCTTCTTCCAATCTGTTGGCCACTGAATCGTTTTCCAAATTTACTGGCATAGTTTGATTAATCTATACCACGTCTTCTCTTCCTTTCACTTCTTGTAGCTTTCCAGCTTGGTAATGACCAGAGTGCTGATTTTACATAATCTTCTAGTATTAGAACTTATTGTAAATGGAAAATATCTTCTAATGTATCTTTGATATTGACATCTCTGCTGTAGAGAATTTCAGATTTTCCTATCTTGGTTTGCAATGAATGATTTCTTGAATGATGAAATGGTCGTAAGTATGTAAAATGGTCATAAGTCACTTTTTTTAGTGTCATTGTAGACACTAAAGCCGAGGTGGCGCAGTGGTTAGGGTGCAGCACTGCAGGCCACTTCAGCTGACTGTTATCTGCAGTTCAGCGGTTCTAATCTCACCGGCTCTAGGTTGACTCAGCCTTCCATCTTTCCGAGGTGGGTGAAATGAGGACCCAGACTGTGGGGGCGATATGCTGACTCTGTAAACCGCTTAGAGAGGGCTGAAAGCCCTATGAAGCGGTATATAAGTCTAACTGCTATTGCTATTGCTATTGTAACTTCGGTCACTAAATGGTCATAAGTCACTTTTTTTAGTGCCATTGTAACTTCGGTCATTAAATGAACTGTTGTAAGCCGAAGACAGGTACTCCAGATTACTAAGTAATGTGATCATCATTGGTCATTGATCATTTTTTAACTTTTCTCTTTGAAAGGCCAAAAATGGTTCAGTTATTACAGCATTTCAGCATGTGTGTTTGTTTTGTTCCATTCTTGCTTCTAAGGAGCTTTTGTGTAAAAACTCCTGCATTTTGTGTTTTAGTTAACATTTGGCACAGAACAGAGAAATACTTTGCTAGAGAAATCTTTTCATGGATTTTTTTAATAGTACGCGGATCTGGTTGATGGTATCTTGAGGTTCTTTCTGACTCATTTTTTCTGTCTCGGAAAGGAAGCTTGAGAGTTGGCTTTTTCATCATCTGACTAAATATGAAACAGTAATTCTCTCCCCCATCTTCCCCTGCCCACATTGCAATATATTTCGGCTGTTGGGGACCAGTGTAACTACTGTATATTAATTCAAGAGAATCCATAATATTATCAAGCAGCTTTTTGACTTATGTATTCTGCGAGGATCCATGATATTCAGAGATGTACATTCAGTAGTAGCAGATAGCCTGAAACAAAATAATTCTTACATAAAATTTATTTTATAGACAATTTTACAGTCTTTTTTTGGCTCGGATCTGTGTGATGTATGCACCTTTAGAAAACCTTGTTCTAAGAGCTCTCTTTTTAGTACAGGGATAGAAAACTAATTTGACACTACCTTACTCACGAAAAGCATATCACAAGCAAAAACGATCCTGATATATGTTTTGCTGCTATTTTTATGTATATGTTAGATTCCTATATTGCTTTTATTCAGAAAATCATTGAAATGTACTTACTACATCCCCTTACCATTTTTCAGCACAGAAACCTGGGATTTAGGTGAGCGAGAATAATTGGTTCATAGTCACCCAGTCTGCTCCCTTGGCTGAAAGTTTACTCGAACAAATTCCCCCACCTGTCTAACACATTAATTACAGCACTACAGGTAATCCTCAAGTCACAACAATGATTGGGACAAGAATTTCTGTTCTGATGTCATTTAGCAAAATGTTGCATGTCAACATCACTTAGTTATGTCAATCCTGGCAGACCCCCATTGCCATCATTAACTGAATCCCACTGGTCATTGGATAAGGACCCTCCAGCCCCAAATCTCAATAAGTCAGGGATTGCCTCCTCTGCCTTATCTTCAACTCCATCATCTATCCCCCCCGCATCCTTTCCCTTTTAGACTCTCTGCATTCCACCACCTCTGGCACCCCTGGGTTCTGCTGACCCTGTTGGTCCTGCTTTCCCCAGTTAACCTGCACTGTCTTCTTCTTCCCACTGTTGACAAGGTTCCACCACAAAACCGTGGATGACAAAATCGCGCTCGATGAAAGCGCGTACGTGACGTCATCACAGCGCGACGAAAACATCGCACTGTGATCGATAAGTGTAAAAATAAAGCGAAAACCTTACCCTAACCCCCCCAAACCTAACCCTAAACCTAACCCTTAACCTAACCCTAAATCTAACCCTAAACCTAACCCTTAACCTAACGCTAAACCTAACGCTAACCCTTAACCTAACGCTAAACGTAACCCTAACGCTCTAAACCTAACCCTAACCCTTAACCTAACCCTAACCCTAAACCTAACCCTTACCTTTATGTGAATCGGCTTGCTTTAATTTTATTTTTATTTCAATTTTTAATTTTTTTCGTCGCGCTGTGATGATGTCAAATGCGCACTTTCGTCGAGCGTGCTTTTGTGGACCGCGGTTTTGACGGGTCACGGTTGACAAAGCATACCTGTCCAGGCCATTTATGTGGCAGCTGCTGTCCTCACCACGCCTTCTTCCTGTGGCCACATATAGCCCTTACGTAGAAAATTGTCTATGGTTTTCTCAATAGGCATTGGAAGGCTTCAAAACCTCACGAGAAGCCTCATGGAAAGACTGCACATGATCGTGCCTCGTCCAAATTGCCTCTGGATTTCTCGTGAGCTTTTGATGCCTTCCAAAGCCTTGCGAGACATTTGCATGCAACTTGGACAAGACTGCACACAAACCTTGGGAAGAAGGTGGCTAGCAGCTACCTCACAAAGGGCCAGGCTAGAGGTGCCACATAAGCAATGGAAAGGAAGAAGATGGAAAAGCAGAGGTGATAGAGCGCAGGGCAGCCAAAAGGGCAGAGATGAGGGAGATATAGGCATGTGGGAGGACTTGAACTGTCATTTTTTTTTGTCCCTGCAGTTGTATGGGCAAGCTGCCAAGTGCCCAAATTTTGGTTATATCACTCTGGGTGCTGCAATGGCTTTAACTTCAGAGACTGGATGCAACTACCATTTTCCAGTGCTGCCATGATTTTGAACAGTCATTAAATTGTCTAAACACTACATATAGGGTAGTCCTCAATTTACAACCCCATTCAAAGTCATGAAGGACTTCCCCAGAACTACTTACCACCCAGATTCGAAGTTCAAATGGCTACTCCCATCCTCTTGGTCACTTGATCACATTTCAGGCCTGATTTATAACTTTTTTGTTTGACCAAAGACTGGCATTTGCTTCCTGCTTGATGACTGGTATAATTTATCACCATAATTTCAGGCTCAATTATAATCATGTTGAGGACTATCTGTACCCTTAAACTTGGTTCACACCTAGGGCAGCTGCTTCGTGATTGTGCAAATCTCTCATGTTATAAAGCTAAAAGGGATGCGCCTGCTACATTAATATACCTTCAAAGGCCCCAATATTGCACTAAATATTCTTGAATTTCTGTATTAAAAACATGCATTTTATTAAAGTGCAGTGTATTAAATGACATAATGTTTCTTTATTTCTATTTAGTTTTTTAATTGCTTGATTTGAAACCAGATGGCAGACATGAAGAACCACATTAAGAGATTATTCTCTAGGTATCTCTGAAATTAAGCAGTCTTGACTAATAGTGAAAAGAGAGAAATCCCTAAACATGACAAATATATATATAATTGGAGTAATGGACTATTTTAGACTTCCATTGCAACCAAAGTTAGCAGTAGTCACAACATCTTGGTGAATAATTATTGTACAGTGAATAAATCATATTCTTCTGAAATCCTATAGAAACTAGCTCATAACTTTGTAAAAACCTTGTCATATTTTAAAGAGTTCTTCTCATGAAGAACTTCTCAAATAGATGAGAACTATTTTGTTGCTAGTTTGCTACTTTTATGTAAGTATGAATTCCTAATGCAATGGTTCCCAAACTTGGCAACTTTAAGACTTGTGGACTTCAACTCCCAGAATTCTCCAGCCAGCAGTCTTAAAGTTGCCAAGTTTGGGAACCACTGTCCTAAGGGATTGTCCTGCTTTAGCATAATATTTTGAAGAGCCTACTGAAATCTATACTTAGGATGAATAGTGAAAAACATTTTAAAGGGGCATGTCATAAAATGTGTTAGCGTGTGTTAAAACTGCTTCAAAGACTGTTTCTGCATTTCTGCCTTTTAGTGTGGGTAGACTTGTTTCAGTGGCTTTTCTATGCTACAGACACCTGAGCAGTCTTCAGAGTAACTATATGAGCTTTAAAATCGCTTTAATACTTTGAAGAGAGATGTGTTACTTGTTTTAATAGGCTTTGCTAAATGTTCCTTTTGCATGCTTTGCATAGCCCTAGTTGCTATTTGGTTTCATTCTATGTAAATATGGCAGAATAAAATGATAACACCAGAGCGTAATGCCATAAACAGGAATTGATAAGCAACATTGAATAAAAATGAGATGTATTGTGTATTTCCAGGGATAGGGTAGTGCTTTATGCAAGGCCACTAGTGAATTCATGTAAGGCTGAGGACATGAATCCATACCATGCCAAGAACTTCCACACTAAGTAAATCTGCTGCTGTGAAATCCAGTTAATTAACTGCTTCTGTAGTGGAAAGAGGGCAGTTTTCCATTCCTCTGCAGCCCCTTCTTCGGGACTGTCACGTCAACTCGGACTTCCCCTTAGTGCATCATCATACCTTCAACCTTCACTAGTTCCAGAACTGGTCAAAAATCTGGTGTTAAGGAGCACACCAGGAGGCATGGCCAAAGATTCCTCAGTCCTAGGACAACCGGACTAATTTAACCTACGCTTGGACTCTCCTGCAATGCACAGAAAAGGACACTTCAGTTAAACCAATGGTCATTCTCAGACACGGCCATCTTTCTTTTTTTGAGAAGGATTTATTTCTGTATAAATGAACGGATTCTGTAATACCCACCACTTTCTGCCAGTTTTTGCACAGCTTAAAATTGCTCCATTTCCCCATTTTAGCAAATCTTGCTACTTGCTTTAATTTATTTTTTTATGTATAACTTGTAATAATTCACCCCACTTTATCTTTGAAATGCAACCATCGTGCCAAGCTTCTTAACCAACAGCATTGCACTGTGCTGCTTATTAAGACGCATATACATTCACATCAATAATCAATACACGTTTAATATCATAGCATTTATTCCTTATACATTTACCCTTAAATACATTAAATCACTAAGAAAACATGACACGTCCTTGTCTTCAGTCTGTATTCAGTGTTGCAACCATTCTCTTAAATCATTTTTTTTTATCCTCATGCATGTTTTACTGTGATATTGATAGAGAATATTTCGTCCGAAATATAAGACTCACCTAGCTTTTTAGAGAGGAAAACAAGGGGAAAATATGCCTCTGCCTCCCAGCAATTTGCCTCCTTGCAGCAAACAGCAAACAGTACAGATGAGGTACACTGTTTGTGGTGTTACATTTCAGACTATACTTGTACAGATGCTGTTAAAATTGATGTGGCTTTCTGGCAGTATATCTTATTCTCTGCTATTTAAAAGAAGATACAAAAGCACTGGGCCTCTTCAGATCAAGCATTTGTTTTAAAAAGCTTCTTCATTTTGTTAAGCTGTCTAGAACAATAATAAAGCAGTCTTTAAAAAATAAATCTAATAATTTGAACATTCTATAGGTGTTTATAGATTTACCTCCTTACAGCAAACAGCCTGTGTCAGTTTAGCCTGATTACCACAAGAAAAAAAAACCCTGCTTCTGCCTCCCAGCAATTTGCCTCCTTGCAGCAAACAGCCCATTTCACTTTCAATTTCAGTTTCAGCAGGGGCTTCTGATGATCAGCTGTTTCAGGCTGCAGGGATTGCCACAGCTTATTGCCACCTCTGCAAGCTCCATTTTCTCTGTTTGCTGCAAGGAGGTAAATTTCTGGGAGGCAGAGGCCAAACAGTGGGGATGGGTGGGCTACATTTGGTGTATAAGACACACTGGCTGCCTATTGGTCTTCAGATACGCTTCAAGGCGCTAGTCGTCACTTATAAAGCCCTTCATGGTATTGGACCTGGGTACTTGAGAGACCGCCTGCTGCCAATTACCTCCACTAGACCGATTAGATCCCACAGATTAGGCCTCCTCCGAATTCCATCCACTGGCCAATGCCGATTGGCGACCACCCGGAGGAGGGCCTTCTCTGTGGCTGCTCCAGCCCTCTGGAATGAGCTCCCCATGGAAATTCGGACCCTCACCACCCTCTAGGCTTTCCACAAAGCCCTCAAGACCTGGCTCTTCCGACAGGCCTGGGGCTGATGAGTTCCTGTCCCCACTCGAATGGTGTGTCTGTTGAGTTGCTTTTAAATTGTGGTATTGTCTGTCCATGTCTTTTTTGCCCTATTTGTATCCCCTACCCCCCCCCCCGACTTGAGTTGTGAGCTGCCCTGAGTCCCCTCGGGGAAAAGGGCGGCATAGAAATATAATAAATTCAATAAATTCAATTCAATTGTGGGGGGGCACTAAGTGCTGCTTATACTCCAAAAATACAGTATCTAGTTCATGGATATGAGTTATGAACTATGTTCATGTATTTTCAAGGTTTCCTTAGCCTACTACTTCCCTTGGAACTAACTGGGATGTCACTTCCTAGATGCATTGTTGGCAAGAGTAACAATAGCAACATGTCTATAGAGAATGCCAGGCAGAGAGAAGGCATTTTCAGCTTTGCAGTGGATGAGGCTAATAGGCTGAGATAGTTAACTGGCCGACCTTCACCCGTGGTCTTTTGGCTGAGTGGGGATTGCCCTCTGGAGTGGAATATACTTTTCATCATTTTATCACCGTGGTATAAGGAATCTCTGGTTGTCATTCTTTGTTATAAAAAGGATGTGACGATGAAGTTCTTTGGGGCTCTGACGTTTTATGACACCAATCTCAAAATATAAAATTACTGTTTTACGTTTCCACTGTTCATGCACATCTCAGAAAACATTGCTTTTGATGTGGAGCCAAAAAAAAATGAGCAGAAGTTGCTTTATCATGAGCTGGAGGTGGATTAAAGACGACAACATGTGTTCCCTTCCTTAAGAAACCATTAGTACAGGACATGTGGATGAATTCTTAGTAGCTTTCAGTTCTAAGTTCCTTCCTGTCGTGCCTGTTCATTAGATGAAGGATATTTATGCTGTCTTCTCTATCTGCACCACATTGATTTGCTGTTTTTTTAAAGCTAACCAGCTAAGAAACAGCTGTAACAGGGATGGAGGAATTGGGAGGAGCTGAGTCAATAGGGTTATGTTAGCGAATATTTTAAAAATTCACAGAAAGGTAAAAAAAAAACTATTTTTATTCTTCTGAAAAGTCACAAGAGAATAAAGATTCAGGCATTTCCTACAGAAGTGGGTAAAACAATTTCAGGTTTTAGCAACACGTAGGACATCTTGCAAAATACCCTTATGTACTCAAGGGCACACATTTTTGCAACATATACTGTTCACAGAAGACAGATTGATGTTAATTAGGAGTGGGTGGCATGCTAGTATAAAAATAAATTTCTTTTCTACAATGTTTTACTGATAAAAATAGAATTGTAATATGGTGAACAGTGTATATGTGTGAACAAGTGGTGTACTTTTTCTATTTTATAATAGTATTAGGAATTTGCATAATTTATTTAGCAATATAGGCATCAAATTCTGAGCTCTCTTGTGAACATCTTACTATAATTATGTCAAATTTGATTCTGTTTTCCTGGAGTACATATATATTTTGTTAAAAAGATATTCTTTTTAACACCAATAGGTGTCAAGAAAACTATTCTGGCTATAATCCTAAATGTTCGTATTTTGGAGGAAGCCTAATTGAATATAATTGGATTTCTGAGTAGAAGATGGATAGGATTGTGCTGTCACATATGCTTTCCCAAGTTTTTTTTTTCAATTTACTATTATAAAAAATTTAGAGTTCAATATATTCAACAGCTAAAAAGAGATTTCTTAAAGCTGAAATTCTTCTTTATTATCCTTGAAAAATAAAAGGTGATGAATTACTTAATCTGCAAAATAAAGGGATAAACTGATATTTTAACAATGGAAAAGAATTATAGTGTCAGTGAAAGTAAGTGAGATGTGATTGCTCAGCTGTTCTGCCCTTTGTCTGTCCTTCTCCATACTTTCCCAAAGTCTTCATGCTGCCACTTCCCATCTTTCCAATATATCCTCATGGAACTTGGGTAAGAAATTTCAAAAGGCTCATGGACCATATTAATCTCCCTTATATTACCATCATTTCTTCGTTGTTGGCAATACAGAAGTATTTGTGTGTCACATTCTCAGCTTAAGACTAACCTCCCAACTCATGATAGTGTGTGTGTATGGATGTGTGTGTATGTAAGTCTATATATATATATATGTGTTTTCGTAGATTTTCACGGGTGTAGGTATGCTGGTCTTGTTGTATTCAGGTCTTTTCCCATGTAAGATTGAGATTGTCTTGGCAACATTTCAGCGAGGTCTCACTTGCCATCTTCAGGCTGGGTTGAAGCTGGTGAGTGAGACCTCGCTGAAACGTTGCCAAGACAATCTCAATCTTAAACGTTGCCAAGACAATCTCAATCTTACATGGGAAAAGACCCGAATACAACAAGACCAGCATATATATATCACGGGTGTAGGTCTCACTCGCCATCTTCAGGCTGGGTTTTGGGCTTAAAGCGTGGTCGGAGCTGCTGTCTTTCTATAAATCTTGGTGTGGGTGTGTGGAGTGGCAGCTTTGTTTCAGTAAGTGGAATGATTGGTTCTGTGGTTGTATCATGATTGGTAGATTGGTGCTGATTGGTGCTGGCTGTGTGTCCGTTGCAGTAAGAAAAAAAAGAAAAAAACTCCTCCCTTTTCCAGCACCTTAAAGCTATAGGACATGAAATTAATTTTTAAGGAACCAGGTTAATCTCCAAAACTGAACACTTCAGCAACAGAATAATTATGGAGGCTATCGAAATAGAGAAACACCCCCACAACATGAAGAAACGTGATGATACCTCCCGCCTACCAGACATTTGGAAACCAGCCCTAGTCAACAAACGAGCCCCACCCACCACCCAGGCCGTTACAACACGAAACAACAACGGACACACAGCCAGCACCAATCAGCACCAATCTACCAATCATGATACAACCACACCACCAATCATTCCACTTACTGAAACAAAGCCGGCACTCCACAAACCCCCACCAAGATTTATAGAAAGACGGTAGCTCCGACCACGCTTTAAGCCCAAAACCCAGCCTGAAGATGGCGAGTGAGACATCGCCGAAACATTGCCAAGGCAATCTCAATCTTACATGGGAAAAGACCCGAATACACCAGGACCAGCATACACACACACACCTGCATATATACACATACACACACACACACACACACATACACAAACACAGTAGCTTTTTGTCGTCTGCAACAAGGTGCCTGCAAATTTTCTTTGTCAGCAGCATCTGTCTTAAATAACTTCTCGGCCGCCATATCCTTCCAAATATTAAGGTATACTAATTGAAGGACCTTGCCTTCTTTTTGAATAAATATTCTAAATACAGTTTCTGTGAAACTTATAGAACCCAGTTGGATTTGAGAATTTAATGTAACAATTTAGTTTAAATTGCAAACATTGAACAACAGCCTGTAATGGAGAAATCAAAACTCTTAAAACTGCTTCCCTTTATTGGCCAAATGAAATAGAAAACAACAAGTATAGTAGACTGTTTATAGGTTTCACCTGATTAGTTTCAGCAGGTTCACTACGAAACACTTTTTAAAAATATTGCCTTTATCATCAAAGACACAGATGGTTGAGGTTTTTTTTTTTTTTAAAGCACAGCAACCTGTGCAGGGAGCTGATAGAGAAATCATTCCAAATCAGTGCAAAAACAAATAATAATTTTAATTTATTTTAAAAATAAAAATTATTTTTAAAAAGTTAAGCTTTCCCACCAAATTAAACATTTTACCATCTCTTGACAATCTGTTTTTTCTGAGCTAGCACACACTTTGACAAGGGTTATTCTTATTCTAGCTTATTCTAGAATGATCTAATATGAGTAGCTTATGTAGCAGTTAAAAGCTTGGTGTTTATTATCACTGTTTTATATATAATACACTATTATGTAAAGCAAGGAGGACACCCGTAGGCATTCCAAAACCCTAAGATGTTACTATTGAAACTCAATAGAGAAAGTCTTTATTTCTCCAAAATAAAGGAAGAAATAAGAGCAGAAAAATCCTGGCAATCCACTAGAGTTTCTACCCTTAAACCTTCCAAACAAGGCCAAAATTGTATCATCAATGTCTGGATTGTCTTTCTCATCCATAAAAATGCAGAAAAACACTAACTCTTTTGTCTGACATCAACAAACTTCCTGTAATGGCATGTCTGATGTTGCAGATCATTGGAAGAATGAGTTTCAGCTGTTGTCCCTCAGAAATTTGCTAACTCTTGAAATGAAGAAGTAATTAATATAATATATAAAACAATCTGAACTGAACGTACTATGTCAGACCCTCACACAATATAGGAAACTGAATCCCCCCCCCAGGTTCCCCAACCCAAGTGCAGTGCCCTAATTTGATGAGCCGAGGTGGCGCAGTGGTTAGAGTGCAGCACTGCAGGCTACTTCAGCTGACTGCAGTTCAGCAGTTCGGCTGTTCAAATCTCACCGGCTCAAGGTTGACTCAGCCTTCCATCCTTCCGAGGTGGGTAAAATGAGGGCCCGGATTGTTGGGGGCAATACTCTGACTCTGTAAACCGCTTAGAGAGGGCTGAAAGCCCAATGAAGCGGTATATAAGTCTAACTGCTATTGCTATTGCTATTTTCACAAGAGACAAGAATAGGACTTCCCCAAATCGGGAAGCATTTGAACAGATGATTAAACACTCTGGCAAAACCATCACATGACACAATCACTCATACACACACCCTTTCATAAGTTGAGTTGATCATTTTATAATGCTATAATTAGGAGCAAATTTCTCATTAGTCTTGTTGTAATGGTCGGAATGCAATACTTCTTACAAATGTTTTCAAAAGCCAGCAGCTTTCAACACAGTACATAAAAAGCATCATCAGTGGGATAGTGATATAGGCACGGAAGTGTGGAAGTTGGCTAAATTAGTCTATAGCACATTTACTAAAAATCTGATTACATAGCTAATAGCTTTGGGAGCTGTGCAAGTGGGATTTATTTTCAGACTAAAATGTGGATATCATTTAGTTAACATATGTTGGTTTAATTAATGAATGTAAAAAACTTGGAATGAATGTGCGGATGAGTAAGTGAAGTTAAAAAACAATGAGATGTTAACTTTTGCACTTTTATGGACAGAAGAACATTGTGGATTGATTCTCAGTTTGAGAAATGAATAATATAAGCTGCGGTAAAAGCATTATTTGACTCCCTTGCTATTTGGTCTCAGGACTGAAACGGATATGATAGCAACCACAGATAAACTGCTTGCCTGTGTAAGTACTCTACATATGTTCAATTACTCTAAATGCATTTATCATGTGAGTTAGTTCATCTTCTTATGGGCAGTGATCTAATCTTAAGTACTGTGCAACTCAACACCCAAATGGTTGGGCTGAGTCATATGGAAAATGCCTCTATTAGCCATCATACAGTAAATGCATTTCTGTACAAATCAGATTCATGGACACTTGAACTGATAATTGAAAGTATTTTAGGAGTTGATGGACCTTAGTCAAAAATTGAAAGAGGCATTGTAAGGAGGAATTGTAAGTTTTCAGTTGTATCAGCTGCCCTTATCTTATGATCAGCTGTGAAAATCTAGGGACCACCATTGAGAATAGTTAGATTGTTAAGTATGAAATAGAGTAATTTTCTTGATAATATCACCACATTTGTCAGACAGATTGCCATCTTGGAGGTAGTTAGATTCTATTAGAAAAACCATTAGAAAGAGCTTTTTTTTAAAAAAAAAAAAAATCTGTTCTGTAAGTTTTAAAAATAGTACTAGAAATTCCATGACCTGTTGGGTAATCCTCCTTTCCACATATAATATAGACTGGCACATTTTTCCTTCTCATGATTTTCAGCAGAGTCCTTTGAAGGACACCCCCCCCCCCATCAAGATCTGCTTGCAAATTTCCTGGGAGGAAGGGAACAAAGGGAGCTATGGGCCACAAGGAAAACTCACATTCTGTATCCCAAGCTTTTTTTCCTTACAAATTTCACTAAGGCCGGTGACTGGACAGATCAAATAACAACTCTGGGCTCATCTCGAAGTAATAGGCATTTCAGACTTAACCAGAACAAGTAGTAACCTATTTGGTTGCATGGACGTATTATATTTATTATATATGCATTCATTTATAAAGATTTTTTTTTCTTAACAAAACAGTTACTGGGGATCAGCTTCTTAATTTTAGTCACTTGTTTCTGAAATGCTTGACATCCTCAAAATGTAAAAGCTAATTCTTGGCCTGAATACTTCATTAGCAATAAAATCTTATTTTTGTTCAAAGCCTGAAATGCTTTCTGAATGAATTTTGCTTCTCAATAATTTGAGCTTTAAGAAGGAGAATAAGAGAGTACAAATAGGAGTGTTTCAAGTAACTCATAATTACATGTTAAAAATGTGTTATAGCTCATATAGGGTGCTCCTTATTCAAGTCTGAAACTAAAGATAAATTCACCTTTATTAGCTATTGAAATAAGCTGGGTGTGATTGTGCAAATCAGCAAAAAAAAATGGTAATAGCTTGAAGAAAAGAATTTGTAGGAATGTACTAAGGGAATGATTTCACCTTATTCTAGCCTGGGAATCACATGATGAATATGGGATGGAACTTCAGTTTTATGTAATCATTGCTTCTTGTATACCATTCTTATGAATATTCTGAATATTTTGTATTAACTATATAATATTTTAAAACATGATTACACAGTGAACAGTTCAATGAATTCTTATGATATGGGAAAATGTTTTGTTTATGGAAATCTAACAAAAAGTATACTCTACAGCTACTCCTCACTTGTTAACTGTCATTCTTGTTCAGTGATTATTCAAAGTTATGCCCTTTGCAGTGTTCTTCAGTCAGATGCTAATTATTGTATGCCTTGTCCTATTCCTTACCTGATGTTTTTCTTTCTTTTTTCTCCTTTGCAGAATAGAGAAATTGGAGAGGAAGAGATTACAAGAGAATAAGCAGGCACACAGTGAAGAATACAGATCTAAAGTATTACAGTGGCCCTGGCAGTGCTGAACACACTATACAAACATCCCAGTATATTAAATGCCTCTTGTAATCCCTTCCTCTCCAGTGAATGTAAATATAGAAATTAATTCTTTCTTGCTAATTATGCAGGTTGAGCATTCCAAAGAGCGATCTTGCTAATTTTGGTTACTTGTTGGGCCAGAGAAGTTTGCATGTGTATCAACTTAATATCTTGACCCTTTAGTATGACATGTATAACAGGGCAAAGGAAATGGAATTAGATGATGGTTTACAATATTCAATAAACTCTTTAACTGAAGTTCTTTTGGGAAAGTTTCTAGTTATAAGACTGGGCTTATTTTAATTTAATTTTTAAAAAATCTGTGTCATGGTATTGTATCTAAATCAGTCTGACAAAGATTATTTGCTTTGAGGAAACTGTACAAATGTGCTTTTTTTTCCTTTTACTATATTTTATTTTCATTTTCATTTTCATACACTCACATGTATACCCCATACAGTATTAAACAGTAATTGCATCAATTCCTCTTGTCGACAATGCCCCAGAAAATAAAAGCCCAATATACCTCTTCAATTCTCCATACACCTCTTTCTTCCACCACCCTCCAACTTTCTATCTTCCCTCCATCATCCCCCTCTACCCTACTTCCCCTTGCCCTCTACCACTCCTCTCTCCAAATCCGCTCCCCCCCTTCCCTTTCACCTCTCCCCCACCCTCTCTCCCATCCCTCTCTACCCATCTTTCTTCTTTCCTACTCCTCCTCCCCTCGGTGTATTTCCACTATATGTTAATGTATTTGGCTTATCCTATTTTTAAAGAAAAATTAAAGAAAAACAGTATACATGTGAAGTCACATTGCATTGAGATCTAACACATCATGTCTAGCCTAATGTATATCCCTCCCTCCCTCCCCCCTCCCCCCGACCCCCCTTCTCCTTCCCCCCCCCGACTTCCAGAACCCGTACACGGTATAGATTTTTAACAAACACAGTCTAAAATCTATTGAGAAAAAAGAAATAAAGAAATTAATAACATCTCTACATTGATCTTAGCTTCTTCTTGCTAAGCTAACTTTAAACAATTTAAATCATTCCTGATCTTAAGCATAGGGTAACTGGAATTTCTTGGTCCCGTATTTATTTTGTATATAGTCAATCCATTTTTTCCAGTCTCGTTTATATCTCTCATTTGAGTGATCTTTAAGATATGCCGATATTTTAGCCATCTCGGCTAAATTTGTAACTTTCAATGTCCATTCTTGAGTTGTAGGCAAGTCTTCCTTCTTCCAGTATTGCGCCACCAACAGTCTTGCTGCCGTTATTAGGTGCAGAATCAAGTTAGTCTGTACCGCTGTAAAGTCAGTACTTATACCTAGTAAAAATAACTGAGGAGTAACTTTATCCTTCTTTTAAAGATATTTTGCATAATCCACCATGTTTTTATCCGAAATGCCTTAAACCTTTTGGCAGGTCCACCATATATGAAAATATGTAGCATCGAGAGAACCACATCTCCAACATTTAGGCTGTAAATTCGGATACATAGAAGCCAGCTTTTAGGATCTAAATGCCATCTAAAAATGTGCTTTTTCCAGAAGCAACTGGACTTTCTGGTTTTTCTTTGAAGATGTTTCATTTCCTACTTTGCTTCTCATCCAAGAAACTTCTTGGGTGAGAAGCAAAACGCCTTCAAAGAAAAAAACGAAAAGTCCAGTTGTCTCTTGAAAAAGCATCTTTGGGA
The DNA here is from genome assembly GCF_009769535.1 of Thamnophis elegans. NCBI lineage: Eukaryota > Metazoa > Chordata > Lepidosauria > Squamata > Natricidae > Thamnophis > Thamnophis elegans. The sequence goes on from NC_045548.1 coordinate 9,626,717, forward strand.
CAACCATAATCTGGATGACTGAGAATCTCCATAGACATGAACTGTAGTCTTCTCTTCACTTACCTATTTACTTACAGAGTGTAAAATAAATTTTGCCTCATTGAAAAATAAATAATTTAAAAAGATTGATTTATTTGTGAACCACGTATTTTATTTTTAATAGTGGAATAGTTTTTATCATGAATAACATGGTAATTGCAAGCATGAACCATTATTATTGATCAATGAGGTAATTCTACAGATGGATAGAGAAGAATGATGTCATTTTTATTAAGTTACCAAAGACAATGACCTTGAGAGATATCAGATAATAGGAGTAAGAACATGGTTCTTAAAATGTTCCTTTAATAATAATATTTAATTTAGTGGCAAACTGAAGGCAGTTTAATTATCATTCAACAGGTACAGCATTTTCTTATGAGTAAGACAGTGCTTTTAAGTGATCTGATAGTTCATCATTTTTTTGTGTTTTTACTGTCTCAGTCATAATTCCTGCATAAAGATTGTTTCCGTTTACTTGAAACAAAATTGTAACATTCATAAGCATTATATAGAAATTTTTGTTGCATTGAATGAACATGGAGAGAAATGTGAAGTGTTGAATCAGTTTGTGTGGCAATTAAGCATGCCTACATGGAACTAAGTACTATGAAAATTGCTCATAATTCTATTCAAGTAAGGGTGTACATGGCGGAAAATTGCATTGCATATTTCCATGGACAGAAAATGATCCTTACATGCTTTTTGAAACTATATTAAGAGCACAGCAGGATAATTGAACTATGTTAAACTAGAACTAATTGCATGTATTACATGTATTGGCAGAAAATGGGTGAATTTTCAGTAATTAAGCACACTGATGATGTAAAAAGATCCCTTATTAATAAATGAACTTAGTAACAGTTCTATCTAAATGTACTGCTATAAGAGTATCAAAAGTATTGAGGTACAGTTAGGTACTAATAATGCTGGCTGAGAATTTTTTTCCGAATATACAAACAAAGAGGATTGAGGTTCATATTTATTTTTATTGATTTATTTATCCAATTTTTATGCTGCTCATCTCACCACGCATGGTGACACAGAGTACATCACTCCAAAGCATCAGTATTTAAACTCAGAGACCATAACTACTAATAATGCAGTGAGGAATTAGCAATACGGGCTAACATTACTGGTTTGTGTTCTATCTGGGTTTTAAAAGATCAAGCATTCAAGAAAGTACCTAATTGCATTTGATCTGTGTCTTTGATTTGATTTGATTTGTACTGTGAATATCCAATACATCTCAGGATACTATTGCAGAGAACAAGCAAAAATATTTCTTTCGTTCTAACAGTTGCAAAACTTAATTGTACATGTATTTTCAGTGCTTTTCATGATTCATATTCAAGTCTTCAGCGGATTTTTATGTTATTTTTATCTACTCTTTTATTCTTGTTCAGATTTTTTTAATCATTTATGTCAATAATTAAATTGTTATGGTATAATTGTATCATAAGAAATTATGACCCACTTAAAAATCCTTTATTTTTAATAAAGAATAATTTAGTTCAAATGCAATAGCCATTACTACATGAAGAAAAATAATTCGATACTCATTGATATGCTTTGTTCCTTTACAAGGTAGTAAAAATAAGAAAATAAGGTAATATTACATTATCTTCTTCCTGCAGGTGAGAAGAGCTGATGGTGTGCAGATATATTTGAAAACCAAGCAGAAAATTCTGAAGAAGATTGCTCAGTGTGATATGGTAAGCATGCACACATTTCCCTTCTTTAATAACAATTGTATCTACCAAGAAAATATCATTATCTAACCCTAATAATGATGAGCAAATTAGAAGTGAAAAAAACTCTTTATAAGAATTTTACTCTAATTCAACATACATAATCTGTGACACTGCTGTCATTCTGTACCTACACAAAGAGGAGTGAGAGTCATGGGGGTGGATATGTATTTTTCTCTTGAGAAGGCAGGGCACACACTTTGTATGGCTCCAGTTATATTTTTACAGCCCCTGAAGCCTCATAAGATCTCATCACTGAGATATAGAAGCAAAACAACTCTTTGCAGTGACATTTTTTTCTCGTTCATAGCATGGAACACTAATCTCTGCATCTCTGCTAGGCTATTGCCTTGATTCCCCTTTTCTAAAGAACCTCAGCAATGTCTAAAATCAACTGAAAAATTCAACCCAATAACCTATGACCTTTGCAAGCCATCTTATTTTTTTTAAGTACAAGAAATGGAAGAATGAGTGTGATATATGAATATCCACATGCTCTTGTTGCATTCTTACATAAATGGTGCTGTTAACACTGACCTACTGATCTCTCTGAAAGAGAGTTCAGGTAGTAGATTATTATTTGAACAGCAGCAGCTGGTAACACAGAGTTGAAAGGATTGATGGTTTGCAAGACCCGTTTATACTTAATTGAAGGTTCAAATTCTTGCACTTCTTTCAGTTCCCATGCACTGTAATGGTTGGGAATTAATACTCTTTGGGAAGGACAGACTGCTTGTCTATTGCTTTGTTAATGATTTAATCTGGTATTGGTCTTTTTTCTTGTGAACATGAAAAATTGGCTCCTCTGCATACCATAATCAATGATACTGAACACCACCAAGAGGTCTAAAAGAACTAGGAAGGGTACCTCTAGTATCTTTATATGTATCTTAATTTTTTTAAAAAAAAATCCCTTTGAACTAATTATTTTGAATTCCCCAAGAAGATTTGCAGGACTGAAGTTTGTTCTTATTCTTCAAATTTAAGCCTGTGATTCTGGTACACATTCTATATTTTCTTTAGTCTGGAGGTATTTGGATTTATAAATTAGTGGCTGAAACACCAGGACTTTTTGGTGCTCTAACTTTTTTATAAACTATTCTTTTTTTCCCTTCACTTCCAATATAAACTTAAAAATAGCTGCACTGTCAATTAGCAATGGAACTTGTATATCATGTTGTAATATGAAAGACCCTCTTCTTCAAAAGTTTGTGTTTAATTCTACATTCTGACCAGGAAGTAGATGAAGATATCATGTGACTGGGTATCAGCATTAAAAACAGTTTTGTAACTGACTCAAAATTATTTATTGAACACTAAATCTAGTAATTTAGCACTGTTATAAATGTGGTTGAAATCAGTGGTGGGATTCAGCCAGTCGCATCTATTCAGAAGAACCGGTTGTTAACTTTCTAAGCAGTTCGGAGAACTGGTTGTTGGAAGAAATCTTATTTTGGTTTTTTCCCACTTTACAAGGCTAATCCTATAAGGAAGGCAGGAAGGAAATATTCTGGTGGTGTTTCTAGCCTAATCTTTAATGTCCTGCTTACAGAAAACCGCCTCTCTGGTTAATCCTTATTACATTGTAACAGCTAAGGCTAAGCGCCCACCGATGTGAGTGACGTTGAGTTGGCATGTCCACCCAGTTACATGACCACCGAGCCACACCTACCCAGATGGTCATTAGGGCGGAGAACCAGTTGTTAAATTATTTGAATCCCACCACTGGTTGAAATAAATTTTGTAGTTAAACAACTGTGCAAGTGGTAATGGGCTGAATATTCATTTTTCTAACATTAACTTTTAAATTTCAGTTTATAAATATATATTGTCAGAAAAAGTATTCCCAAATTTTTAAGTGCTCAAACTTTTAAGTTTGAGGCTGAGAGATAACATTGTGTTTAATGCTACAGATAAATTCATAAGTTAAGACAACAGGTTTTTAATTGCTCACCTTGTACACTACTATTCTATTACATCATTTGGTTAAAACTTATAATACTATTTTAAATGAATGTACAATGTAGAATTATGGAAATAATTCTGGAGCTATTTGGAATTATAAATTAGCATACCTTTTACTTGACAAGGAGTTGAAAAAGTAATATACAAATTTGTCTTTATGCAGCCTGAATCTTATACAAATTTGAAGGCTGTTTATCCAATGGAAGGGTTTACTAAGCGTAGCTATTTTTCAATTTTCTCATATGTAGAATTGAGTAATAGAACTTTATTCTGTATCTTAAAATTTGTTGTAACATTTAGCTGTGTGTGCAGCTAGCTTGGGTCCCTCAGGCACATTATTAGGTCAGCATTTTCAAAGCCTGAATGTAGTAAATTAGGAATCATATTTTATGTACAAGTAAATTCCAATTTCAAAATTATGAGTTTGCTATATCAACAAATATTTCATTTATTGCAGCAAAGGGAAAATAGATTGCCCAGTGCAATATTTATTTTGACACATGGCCAACTGATGTTACTCTTGCATAAATGGGTTTCTTTCCTGTTAACTCTTCAATGCTTTTCAGTTAAAAAAAAATCATGTCTAGGAAATAGCTCAAAGACAAGCAAAATTTCATATTTTATTTTGTCTTCCATTATGAGGAATTACCTCAGATATTGTTAGACAAAGTTTGAATACTTTCTTCCTTGCGTTTTGAAGATATACTACTGCACAGCACTAAACTAAATATTAGATAGAAGTCTTCCAAAGTTTGCCTATCTTTGATATAAACATTATTCAAGTCTATGTACCACATTCCACTTTATGCTATTTTCTAGATGCATCTATTAATTGTGCTACATTGAATCACAAGTTGTGAGATGATAATCAGTGTATTTTATAGATCCAGAGTTTAATGACCTTGCTACTTTGCTGTGGTAAACAATGAACTGATATGTGATAAACGAGATTAAAATATAGAATCACATAGTTCTGCTTCAATCCTAATTAGAAATAAAATGCTGAAATCCATATTTTTTCTCCTTGTGTGATATTTTAAATTGTGGGAACAAAAAATAATGCTTTGCCTGTTTCCCAGGAATGAGTTTAGAACTGGAAGGAAGAAAATATTTTCTTTGGCTTATGCTGCATATTATATGTATAATAAAATCAGGGGGGGGGGGGCGGAAAACATTTCCCCTTCAATGAGAAAGACTAGGCAGAAGGTTTAAGACAGAGGTGGGTTCCTACCAGTTCGCACCTATTCGGTAGAACCGGTTCGTCAATCTACCGGACCGGTTAGAAGAGGTTCCACCAGTGGACCCGGAAAGCAGGCCACACCTACAGAAGAGGTTCCAAAATTTTTTGAAACTCACCACTGGTTTAAGATCAATATTTCTTGAGTCAAGCTTAATGACATCTTAGTTTGCAATGCCACTCCTATTTCAGGAGCATTCTTCACTGTCTCCAACTTCAATTTGTAAGGGAATTAAATCTCCCACTGTTTATGTTGCCTTTCTGGTAATTAAAAGGCAAAAATGAGGGGGAGGAATAAATATTTATTTTATTTGCTGGCTGCAGAACTTAGTGGTTAGGCAATTTGACCTTTCTTTGATAGACCAATTTAGATAACCAGATTCACACTTTACTACAAAATCATAAAATACAAAATACAGAAATCCCTGTTAACATTAAATGTTCAGTTGTGGACATTTATGTTAAACATAATGTAATCTGATAAAAGGCAGATATGTAAGGAAGACAGTATAATACTTCAGATAAAGTACTGTACAAAATAGTCATTGATTAATATAAATTTTATATCCCTAACATCCCAATAGAGACAGTAAATCTTACAAATATTTATGGTTGAATGTTTAATGTTCAAGCTGAACATTAAAAATCCAGCTCCTAATTTATACAAAGATTAACAATAAATAAACGTAGCGCAAACACAATGCGGAGAAATAAAAATCTTAACGGAAGTTGTCCATTGAACTTGTTACCTTTTTCTACGGAAAGTATTTTTTAACAGACAATGCTTTTTGCTTTTTAATTTCTCTGTACTTGCCCACATACTTCTGGAATTGTGTGGAAGACTGTTTGGGAGGACTATTTTTCCAACCTGGCAACTTCTGCCTTGCCTTAAGCAATTTTGGTCCTAAAGAGAACAAATATGAGGTGAATCATTTCCTCTACATGGCAGGCAGCATCTCTTTCACAGGAAGAATATGAAATATGCTATTTGCCTAACACAGAGTAGGGAACTATGGTCCTTTTACGATCTGTGAACTTCATCTCCCAGACTTCCTGAGCCAGCATGGCTGTCTCAGGAATTCTGGGAATTGAAGCTCACAGATCGTAAAAGGACCATGGTTTGCCATCCCTGGCCTAAGAGGTTGTATATGGGAGATGTCTGAATTCTGCTAGCTGGAAAGGGAACATTTCAGAACAGGAACATACTGCAAAAGGGGTATAAAAGGGAATATTCTGACCAAGCATTGGTGTGTAGCAGGTTATATTGTTAGCAATAGCAATAGCAGTTAGACTTATATACCGCTTCATAGGGCTTTCAGCCTCTCTAAGCGGTTTACAGAGTCAGCATATTACCCCCAACAACAATCCGGGTCCTTCATTTCACCCACCTCAGAAGGATGGAAGGCTGAGTCAACCCTGAGCCGGTGAGATTTGAACAGCCGTAACTGCTGAAGTAGCCTGCAGGCTGGCATTTAACCACTGCGCCACCTCGGCTCTTGTTGTCTCATAGCCATGTTAAGAATGTACCAACATTCCTCCTCAATAGCTACTTTAGGCGAAAGTGAAAAAGATATATCCTGACCATTGCAGATAGGTCCTTCAACCTCAAAGTTGGATTAATTGATAGCCACTTAAACATATAAACACCACTGAAAAATTTCCCATGAACTCTGAATGATTCCCATTGTAAACTGTTGGTTTGGTAAACTTCGAGATATTATAATCTGTATGCCAAACATTACTGTGATTCATTATGAGCAGTAAAACAATTAAAAGTTCTGACAAGTTAATTTTGCCATGATAACGCACACTAGAATGCTTCTGAACCATAATAATAATGACATTGTGTAAACAAAACAGTTGGATGGTAAAAGTTATGCACTTCCAGTATGCAGAAATAAAATCCTTCCTTAGCCAATCCTAATGCAGAGATAAAAAGCAGGTGACACAGAGGCTTAGTAACATCTTAAAACTTAAACAGTTTGGGCTGTTTTAATTTTCTTCTTTTGTGTTTTGTTTCCAGTTTAAGTGTCAAATATTACTGTAATGGTTTGTGTAGTCATTGGCACATTGTTGTGTTTGCGTAGCTGTTCTAGGTTGGAAGCAGCAAAAGAATAAATGCTGGAGAAAGATAAATTGTCTCTTGATCATAAGTGAGATTAAAGAGCTTTCTTTTTTCTCTCTCTCTTACCTATTCACTGTTGCGCTATAAAATAAGCCACTTAAATAATACAACAGCACAAAACCAAAATGAACCAGGGAATGTAAAATTGGTTCTCTCTGCTTAGTAGTCTTCATGGCTAATAATAACACTAATGAATCGCAGCAGTGTAAGGAAATATGTTGTGGTATTCGAAATTATAGCAAGGTTTACAATGAAATATAGTACTGTCCAAATGAAGATTCTAAATATTTAATGAATTGTGGGTAAGGTTCAATGTACATAGTCTCACTATCAGTGATTCTGATTTGTAAACCTTTTCTTGTATATTAAAAGTTAAAAATATGGCTTTGTTTTTAAGAGAAAAAAAATGCATTTTCTTGTTATATCTAGTTACAATTTGAGCTAAATCTCTGTGAATATAGATAACTGTCAGGTGTAATAAAAGAGAGACGCAATGCTTTTGTAAAATTGATGAGATTGCAGAGTAAGAAGGATTTTCTTCTAAATTTGAAGTGGGTTGCATATGTCATTTTTTTAAACAAGAATTTGAGAAGTCTTCAGGTTTCAGAGTGCACTAATCACAGCACATAGGGAATGATTTCAAAGTATAAAGCTTTCGTGAAAAGAAATTGACAGCTTCCGTATAATTGAGTGAGGTGCAAAATTCAACTCTGACACTTTCTTATCAACAAGTGCCACATGGTTGAGGTAAGAGTGGTATATAGAATATAATGAATTGAATGTTGATTAAGTGAGTTATAATTTTACTGTCCTTTATGAAGAGCTGTTGTTAAGACTCCGAAAAGAACCTGAGCTATTCAAGGTATTTCATTTTTTACAACACAAGGAAATTCTGCATTTTTATAAGGGAAAATATCTTCATTAGCTCCATACACAAAAGCCCAGTTTTGTTAATTTCTTCAGCTTCCTGCCTGCTAATTGACTCCTAGATGATGACATTTTCTCTACATTGCTCCATTGTTCCCAGATTACCAAATTTAATGCCAGTTACTTGTTTAAGGAGTCTGAGTTTGCAATTCATGACAACAATGACATGAGTGGTAACTGAAGAGCTTTCTGTTTTTTAAAGCCTTCGTTGCTTTCAAATTAAATATGTCTGAAATCTGTGCACGTATTTTAAACTGTTGCCTTTTTTAGAATAAGTAGCAACATTATTTTACCTCATTTTATCTGGAGGAAGTAGTCTCCCTCTGCTCTCATTGTGTTAACATGGTAAAACATTATAAACATTATAGTCCATTATTTAAAAATCAACTACTCTAAATTCTAATCAGGCAGCCTGAATGCAATTTGTGTTTTGGAGATAGCCTGGTTTCTAACAGTGACGTGCGGCAGTTTAGGCTGGTGAGGCACTGACACAGGGGTTTCAAATTTTTTTAGACTTGTGCTTCAACTCCCAGAATTCAAAGCCAGGCATGCTCAGTTCTGATTTAAAGCGATAGCATTTGTTTTTCTCCTTTGCAAAATAAGTTTTCCTTCTTCTTTTTCTTCTCCCTCCCCCTCCTTCCTCCCTCCCTCCCCCTCTCTCAAACAGACACACGCACACAGAGAGTTGGATCCCTTTCTCATTCATTCACTCTCAAACAAACACAACACAGAAGTTGGATTGGATATACCCCCCCCCCCAATTCCCCTGCTGCCTTCCGATCCGAGCCGTTGATTGCAGGTGGAGCCACATTGCCTTTTCAAACTTGTAATCAAGTTTGTGAATTTATCTGAATCGGATAAATAGAAAATTTACAGCCTTTTTCAATTGGGTTATATGGTTGGAAAAGAAACCCTATTGATCTTGTATTTTTTTCCACTATGTATAATGCTAGTACTCAACATGCTAGGAATGTTTACGCTTTGTAAATTTTAATATTTTTCTGTTGTAACGTTGTAAAATAAGAATTGTGTAGTTTACAAATGAATTGTGCTGTGAAGCTTTTACATATTTTGCAATTTTCTCTGAGACCTTGAAAATTATTTCAAAGGTTGTGAATGTTTATGTTAGATTAATAGACATAGAGGGGAAAAAGAACATTTCACCAGTTCTAAATAGCTTCAGCAGCTGCCGACTACTTTTAGGCCCTACCCACCACTTTTATTTCAATGCTTTTAAGACTTGCAATTTGTTCTAATAACCTTCTCTCAAACAAGCTTGCCCATAGGATAACAATCCAATTACAAACTCTTTTCTGGTGCTTTCAGAGGTCAGGGAGGTGATTGGGCCATGAAGGCACCTTTTCTGTTTATGATGCTGGTCTTTGCAGTCCTTTTTCTGGCATTCACAGATGCCATTTTACTGCCAAACTTCTGAGTTTCCAGGGCCTTCGAAAATTTTGCTGTTTTGTTGCTCTGCTATTTTTATTGTTTTAATTGTATAGTTTTTAAATGGCTTGAGGATTTCACTTTAAAAATCTGTGTTATAATATTAATTAGAAGAACCATTCCTTGCCTTTCAACTACATCCAAGGGAAAAAATTATACTCCTTTTGGACATAATGTGAACAGCAATGCTTAACATTTCAAACCCATTGTCACTCGGGGATCCTAGTAATATGCTATGCTGTATGTTAGTTAAGAACTCTTTTTCAGTTTGCTTGGTTTACTATTTACTATTTTAAATAGTTCTTGGTGGGATTTTCAATCTGTTGTACATGGACATGGTTTTTTTAAACACAGGCGTTGCAGGATTTTTGAACATGTATTCTCTCATGAAGGCATGGTTCTAACTCTAAAATTTGGCAGTGAGGAGGAATTAAAAGGTGAAAGTGCTGTGTTTTGTAGTTATTTAGAATTCAAGGTGATTGTATTGCCTTCATTGAATTGCAGAAAATTTAAATAGTAATCTCAAACATTTATTTAAAATATAATAATTTGATTTTTTTTCTTGATACGTCACTTGCTTGCTTATTATCTGTTCCTATTTTAGTCCAGATATGGTGTCTAAAGTAGGCACATAACATAAATCAGAAATTGGCTGTGGGCTCTATAGGTAGTCCTCAATTTATAACAGTTCATTTAGTGACTGTTCAAATTACAATGGCACCAAAAGTGACATGACAATTTTCACACTTATGACCATCACAGCATTTCCATGGTCATGTGGTCAAGATCCAGATGCTTAACAACTGACTCAGACTTACAATGGTTCCTATGTCCCAAGGTCATGTGATTTCCTTTTGAGACCTCCTGACAAGCAAATTCAATGTGGAAGCCAGATTCATTTAACAACTGTGTTACTAACTTAACAACTGCAATGATTCACTTAATAACTGTAGCACAAAAGATAGTAAAATGGGGCAAAATTAACTTAACAACTGTCCACTTAACTGAAATTTTTTGGGCTCCATTGTAGTCATAGGTCGAGGACTACCCATACTGTTCTTACCCCCCTTGTCCCACACCAACACACTCCGAGCCAAAGATAAGTTACGGCATTTAATTAACAGACAGACAGGTCCTTGGCAGCAAACCGGCACAGACAAGCTTGGGCAGCAATCCAGCACAGATAAGACATGGCAGCAATCCAGCCTGCCAAGCTCACAATAATGTTCTCTGACATTAGTTCCTGCATTGACTTCTGCAAAAGGGGTGTGTGCACAAGCAGTCCTTTTATAGTCGGGAGAGCAGCCTAATGACCACCAGCTGAGTGCAATTATCTCCTGTAATTGCATAACTGTTCCTTACGCCTATTAGCTCTCTGGTGCCGGGCATCTAGAACAACTCCCCACTGTTGACGTCTGGACCACACTCCCTTGTCTCCTCCCCACTGGTCCAAGGCTCAGGCGCCTCCTGGTGGCCAACCAGCCTCTCTGCGCCCTGCTCGGAGTCGGAACCCTGTCCACATCCTCCAAGCTGACTCATAGGACCCCTCGCTGTCAGAGTCTGGTGGCAGCTCCAACAGCTCCTGCTGGGCCACAACACCGCACTATGTGATTTAGTATAAGATCATATTTGAGTTTTACTGAAATAAATCTTTGCAGGTTGCTGTTCATGTACTGCTGGGGATAAGCAGGCTAGCTGTGTATCAAAAAAATAAATAAGAATCTTGCAGTAGTATCTCCCCCCCCCTTTTTTTTTTTCTCTTATTCTTCTTTGTATAAAATTCTATTTGTTCATTTGGGTATGAAATATATTAGACTCTTATAGGAAATTTCTCATTGCTTTCCTTTCTGGCTGCAGCCATCTGAGTCCTCAAAATCTTTGTTGGAATTTTAATGTGGGATGTGGCACAGAGGCTGTTATGGAAAGAAAGGGACCAGAAATGTTCTCACTATTGAATTCCTCACCTTAATGTTCCCTGGGAATTCAAACCAAGTTCAGCTTCCATGTTGCGTTCCACTCTTACCACATTGTACTCCCACTGAGGCAGGGAGCTTTTTATTGTGTCTTTTGTTCCTTTTTCTTCTTAAATTATATCTTTTGCCAGCATATATTGGGGGGGGGGGGGACGGACGGACGGGGACGGGAATGGAACAATAAGAGAAAATGAATTTTTAACAGAATTGGGACCCCCAGAAGTTCTTTCTTGTTTTTCAAGCTCTAGTCTCTATCTTTCTTCACCTACAGATATTCATGTGTGTTACAGATAGATGTAATTAATGGATACTCTTTTAAAATATATATTTAAAAGAAAATGGGGCTATATAATACAGGAGATGTTGTTTCTTATATGTTGTCTAGGTCAGAGGTGGGTTCCTACCAGTTCGCACCTATTCGGTAGAACCGGTTCGTCAAATATACCGAACCGGTTAGAAGAGGTTCCACCAGTGGACCCGGAAAGCAGGCCACACCTACAGAAGAGGTTCCACCACTGCCACACACAGAGAGACAGAGGACAGAGACAGAGAAAGACAGAGACAGAGACAGACAGACTGACACAGGAGAGAGAGAAGAGAAAGAAAGGAAGGAAGAAAGAAAGAAAGAAAGAAAGAAGAAAAGAAAGAAAAAGAAAAAAGAAAGAAAAGAAAGAAAGAAAAAAAAAAAAGAAAGAAAGAGTGAGAGATGAAAGAAAAAAAGAAAAAAGGGACAGAGAGACAAAAAGGAGAGAGAGAGAGAGAGAGAGAGAGAGAGAGAGAGAGAGAGAGAACGAACACATGGCCGGCAAGCCACTCCCACCAGGTCACATGGCTGGCAAGCCACTCCCACAAAGGAGGCCACACCCACAGAGTTGGTTCCAAAAATTTTTGAAACCCACCACTGGTCAAGGTGTAGGAAAAATATTTGATTCTAAGCAAGCTACACATGTGAAGGAGAAGGACAGACACCTCAATTTACTTTTTTTCATCAACATTTTTTGCCTTTCATGAAGTGGGGGGGTCATTTTTGAAACTAGGAGACTTTTCCATCAATGTAGACTAGCCCAATGATTTTGAGTCTTCATTTTTCTTGAGCAGTAAATCATGTAGAAATCCTACAAGACCAATGAAAAAAAATTTTTTAAGCTTTTCCTTCAACTCATGATGACGAGAAGACTTAAGAGACCGGAGCTGACATCCACTTTTTATCGCCACATTATTTTCCTGCATTCTGTTTCTCCCCAGATTGTTGCAACAAGTGAACGTCCTGTTCAGTGGATTCATATTCCAGTCCTGTGAATTTCAGTAAAACTGTATCACTATTGTGAATGGCTTCTTTGGTTTTTGGGGCATACTAAATACATTTCAAAAATTTACCAAGTTTTAATATGCACATTTAGTAGTTTCGAAATTCCTTTATATACATGATATAATAAACCTACCTAGAATATGATATACTGTGTATACTCACAGTTGACTAAATGACTAAATGAGTGTTTTTAATGGTTCTGCTTCAGCTTGGAGGGAAGTATTAAATGGAGAACTGTTTGTGGTGTTGCAGTGGTTAGAATGCAGGTTCTACCCATCAGAGCGGGGAGACGGGGAATGTTGCGGGTCCCATCCCTGAGAGAGATACACCTGTGGGACCCAGAAGAAGGGCCTCCCTGGTAGCTCCCTTTCTCTGGAACATCATTCCCCAAGAGATTAGAATGGCCCTCCACTCTAAAATTCTTCCAGAAGGCGCTGAAGATCTGGTTCGGCTAGCGGGCCTGGGGAACCCAGAGCATGATGGAGCCCATTAAATGGCTCGTGTGATCTCCTGTCACTGGGGTGGGGGGAGCTACTAATTGTTTTTATCTATCACTGGGGTGGGGGTGATATTGTACTATATTATTTTATTTGATTCTTTTTGTTAGTTTTTATTGTTTTAAATGTTTTATATTCTGAAAGCCGCCTTGAGTCGCCATGGGTGAATAGGCAGCAATATAAATTCAATAAATAAAATAAATAAATAACACTGCCCACTGTCAGGAGTTTGATCATCACCGGCTCAAGGTTGACTCATCCTTCTGAGTTCGGTAAAATAAAGACCCAGATTATTGGGGGCAATATGCTGATTCTTTAAACCGCTTAGGAGGGCTATAAAATACTCTGAAGTGGTATATAAGCTTTTACTATTGTTCCTGAGCCTGGGATGCAGTGGCTTAGCAGTTAAGATGTTGGGCTTGTCTACCAAACAGTTGGCAATTTGAGACCCAAATACTGCATGATGGGGGGAGGTCCTATTTTTGTCCCAGGTCCCACCAACCTACAGTTTGAAAGTATGCAAATGTGAGTAGAAAAATAGGTACCACTTTGGGGGAAGGTAACAGCGTTCCATGCACCTCAGTGTGTAGTCATGTTCGCCACATGACCATGGAAGCATCTTTGGACAATGTTGGCTCCCTTGGTTGTCAATCGGAGATGAGCACCATGCCATAGAGTTGGACATGACTGGACAGGGGAAACCTTTATCTGCACCTTTTACTTTGTGCTGTTAAACATTGTTATCAGTGACTTGGATGAGGGAGTTCATGGGGCTTACTAAGTTCGCAGGTAGAAGGAGGTGAGATTCAAAGTGGAAATATAAGATTCAGAAAGTTCTGGAGTGGCTTAAATAGTGGACTTAAATGAATATGGAGAACCCAATCATTCTGCGCCTGGATCCAAAAAGATACAGCATGACTGCTGGGTGGATGAGGCTTGATATGGCAGTAATACATTTGAAAGGATCTGGGATCTGGGTTTACTCTTCAGTCACAACTTAAACATAAGCTAACAATGCGATGAACCTCAAGATGGGTGGCAAATAAACTTAATAAATAAATAATGAAGATAATAAAAAAGGTGAATACTATCTTGAGGTGCTTGAACAGGAGCATGGAGAATATATCACAGCTACTAATTGTTCTATTCTCCTATGCTGTGTTCAGGCCCCATTTGTAATAGTATATTCTCTGTTGTTCAGAACCAAATTCAGTGGGTTGAGTTTTCAAAGAAGGAGGTTCAGGCTAAACTTCAGGAGGAACCTCCTGACTACACAAATTGTCACTCCTTGTAACGTGCTGCTACATGATATGTGAGTTCTCCTTCATTAGAAGTCTTCAAACAGAAGTTGCATAGCCGTGTGTCAGAGATGCTTCTATGGAACTAGTTAATATTAAGAGTCTTTTCCCAAAAGTGATTTTTCAAGAGGCAACTGGACTTTCTGGTTTTTCTTTGAAGACAGAGTTGAAGAAGCTTCTTGGATGAGAAGTGAAACGTCGTCAAAGAAAAAAACCAGAAAGTCCAGTTGCCTCTTGAAAAAAAAGCACCTTTGGGACAACCATGACCTGGATGACTGAGAATCTCCATATAAATTATATTCTTTTCCAACTTTATTCTATGCGACTATTTTAAGCATTATTAGGCTGGATGTTGCAGATTGAGTTAATGATCAGGCTAGAGAGAGGCTGATTAACTTTCTCCCATTATCTTGTATAATTATTGTCGTTTAATTTCTTCTGCATGAGATATATGGGCCTAAGTTACTTCTCCTTCAGAAGTTCAAGAAAGTGAGTACTGTATTTTTGGAGTATAAGACGCACCTTTTTCCCTCAAAAAGAGCTGAAAATCTGGGTGCATCTTATACACTGAATACAGCATTTTTTGCCTCCTGAAACTCCGCCCCCTTCACCAAAATGGCCATGTATAGCCTTTAGGAGGCTTATAGAGGCTATTTTTTGCTTGTTTCCCCCCCCACCCCCCCAGGAGCACTCTACAAGCCCCCTAACAGATATCCATGCCCTTTTTTTTGAAGAAAAAAAAAAGGCCCGTTTTTGTGAAAAACAGGCCGTTTTTGGGAGGTCTGGAGAGTGCAAAAACGTTTTTTTTAAATTTGCCTTTTCAAAATCTTGGTGCATCTTATACTCTGGTGTGTCTTATACTCTGAAAAATATGGTAATACTTACATCTATAACAGAAGTAGTTTATTAATATGATGATTTAAATATTATTCCCCATGATTCTGAAAGTTATGCTTGCCTTCTACAGAAGTATGGATTACTATGTATCACATAACAAAAACATGGCAATAAATCCAAAAGTTACCTGCTAAAGAGCTGGAAGGAAAAAACTTTTGATGTGGCTTAACTACAGAAGCCAGCCGCATATTTTATTACATTTTTTTCGTATAAGTTGAAGACATTGTGAGTTGGGTGGAACATTCAGATTTAGCAGGAAATATTCAACACAGAATAATCATTGGTTCTCCTCATGTTCTTGCATGTAGCAATCAGTTACTGGGTCTTTTAACTTTATAGCTGGTATTTTGCTTTGAAGTTGAGCTAAACCACACTTTGTTTTATTTTATTTATGGATAATTTCAGCTATGATTCAAACAATCGCTCTTTATGACATCACATTTTAGATAATTATATATTCTGTTAAATTTTTTTTATGTATTTTTTATGTATTTTATTAGGATTTATAGGCTGCCCTTTTCCCTGAGGGGACTCAGGGCGGCTTACAATCATTAGGGAGGGGGTGCAATTCAAAATAAACAATATGTGAGCAAAATAAAATAATAAAAACACAACTTGCATTCAACATTCAACACTCGAGTGGGGCAAATTAGAGGCTTATCCCCAGGCCTGTTGGGATAGCCAGGTCTTGAGGGCTGCGCGGAAGGCCTGGACGGTGGTGAGGGTGCGTATCTCGACGGGGAGATCGTTCCACAGGGTCGGAGCTGCAACAGAAAAGGCTCTCCTCCGTGTAGTTGCCAGTTGACATTGACTGGCGGATGGGATTCGGAGGAGGCCCAGTCTGTGCAATCTTATCCGTCGGAGGGAGGTAATCGGCAGAAGGCGGTCTCTCAAGTACTCAGATCCACTACCATGAAGGGCTTTAAAGATGGTCAACAGCACCCTGAAGTGCACCCGGAGATCAACAGGTAGCCAGTGCAGCTCGCGGAGGATGGGTGTTATGTGGGCGAACCGAGGTGTGCCCACTATCACTCGCGCGGCCGCATTCTGAACTAACTGCAGTCGCCGGATGCACTTCAGGGGCAGCCCCATGTAGAGCACATTGCAGTATTCCAGCCTAGAGATAAAATGTATATTTTATGTTCAGATAGTTCCTGTATCTGAAGCAGGGATATATAAATGTGTTCAATTGTTGACAAAAAAAATGTTTAAATGCTATGGAAATCAATGCTTTTAAAATTCTAATAAATGAAATTTGCATCCATGTAAATTTGTTTAAATTCTAAAACAAGGGAAGAAGACAGAAGCAAGGCATCAGCAGTTGCTGTTGTCTATCCTTGAAGTTACCCAGATACAGGGAGTGCTCGCTTGCAAGGGGAGTGGTGGGAACTCAGCAGTGAAACAGGAGTTGAACCCAGTAGATTTATGTTAGGCACAAATATAAAAAGGTTTATAGAGCAGAACAGATGATAATGCAAGCAAGGGAGGGGAGGTAGAGTAGCATCTTAGCTGGCCTTTACTTACTGACTGTTGTCCTTGCATCATTCTGATTTTGCCCTGGTTCTAATGTTTTTTATATGTACCATATTTTTCAGAGTATAAGACGCACCAAGGTTTTGAAGAGGCAATTTTTTTAAAAAAGTAGTAGTAGGTAGATAGAGGGACAGAGAGGGAGAGAAAGAAAGAGAAATACAGTAGGTAGTTAGGTAGAGAGGGTAGGTAGGTAGGTAGATAAAGGGATAGAGAGAGAGAGAAAAATAGAAATAGATACATAGAGAAATACTACTAAAAGTAGGTAGGTAGATAGAGAGGGAGAGAAAGAAAGAAATGCAGTAGGGAGAGAGTGTGTGTAGGTAGGTAGAGGGATAGAGAGAGAGAGAAATAGAAAGAGTGAGAGAGAGAAATACAGTAGATAGGTAGGGAGAGAGAGAGTAGGTAGGTAGAGGGATAGAGAGAGAGAAATACAGTAGATTGGTAGGGAGAGAGAGTGTGTATGTAGGTAAGTAGAGGGATAGAGAGAGAAATAGAAAGAGAGAGAGATACAGTAGATAGGTAGGGAGAGAGAGAGAATAGGTAGGTAGGTAGGTAGATAGAGGGATATATATAGAGAAATACAGTGGGTAGGTAGATAGGGGAGAGAGAGAGAGAAATACAGTAGGTAGGTAAGTAAGTAGGTAGATAGATAAAGGGATAGAGAGAGAGAGAAATAGAAATAGATAGAAATACAGTAGGTTGGTAGGGAGAGTGTGTAGGTAGGTAGGTAGAGGGAGATATTAGAGTTACAACCCCTGGTATGCCCAAATATGGGAGGAAGTCCACTGCTTCCATTCTCTGTCCATCGGCTCATCACAAGAGACCATCCAGACAGAAACCCAATATTTTTACTGTTGCCTTTTGTTACAGTTGTGTTGTACCTCTCTAATACTAGAAACAAAGGAGGAAATGTTGCATCACACTGAAGCTGGTGAAAGATCCTTAGCCTAAGACATTCTTTTCACCTGGACAAATCTACTGGGCCCGATATAATAAAGAATTCTAATAAAATTCATAGTGTTGTGATGCATTCTGCCTCTTTCTGCTATGAATACCAGGCACATTAGAAATCCAGCTGTAGGAAAAGTGCTTTTGCTATACAGAAAGAATGGGAACAAAACATAGTTGATTAATGTGATGCTTGAGAATAGTGCTCTAAAAATGTATGATATCATTTATGGGCTACAGTGGGCTACATAATTTGATATCATGACCCAAAACTCCATTTTTTTATCCTCGTTCAGTGTCTTGCTTTATGTGAATTGCTTAATGTGAGATTTTTCAGGAACGTGACACTATATGAAATTAAATAAATGCATTTGATATCCTTTTAAATGCAGTATGACTGCATAAAATCCAAAGCCTAAGGCAAAGCAGAATTAATTATGATATGTTTGGAGACTTGTAGTGCCAGGGGGATGTAAAATTCATAGAGAGAGTAACTGTAGGATTAGGGCAATGGTGGGATTCAAATAATTTAACAACCGGTTCTCTGCTGTAATGACTATCTGGGTAGGTGGGGCTCGGTGGTCATGTGACTGGGTGGGCTTGGCCAACTCAAGGTCACTCAGGTCGATGGGCACTTCGCTTTAGTTGTTACAATGTAATAAGGGTTAACCGGAGACGCAGTTTCTGTAAGCAGATCAATAAAGATTAGGCTAGAAACAACACTAGAATGTTTCCTTCTCGCCTTCCTTACAGGATTAGCCCTGTAAAGTGGAAAAAAACAAAAGGAGATTTCTTCCAACAATCGATTCTCTGAACTACTTAGAAAGTTACCAACCGATTTTCCCGAATAGGTGCGAACTGGCTGAATCCCACCACTGGATTAGGGTGATACTTGAGTGGTACTGAAAATAATTTCATAGGCCTTATATGATCTAGGAGGATGGACAGCAGGGGTGGGTTTCAGGCGGTTCGCGGCGGTCCCTGTGAACCGGTTGGTCGGCGAACCCGGAAGTAACTTACTTCCGGGAACGCCGAAGGATCCACCCGCCCGCCCGCATTTCTTACTCGGTTTTGACGAGTTCTGCGCTTCCACGCATGCGCAGAATGCATACAGCGCCTGCACGATCCTCCAGGAGCAGCTGGAGCATCGCACAGGCGCTAGTACACATGCATGCACTGCACGCATGCATGGGACGCCGCCGGCCCCGTTCCAACCGAACCGGTTGGAACGGGGCGAGAAACCCACCCCTGATGGACAGACTTCCTAACTACTGCTTCCTAACTTCCTAACTATTAAAAACTACCAGAATTGATTTGGAGATAAGCACTTTGGAAGAATAAATGGCTCTTGAAAGGATACAAAAAGTAGTGATGAAGCCTTTGTTAAAGAAATCAAATTTAGATTGAGATAATTATTTTCAGAAACATCAGATTTAGCAATTGAAGATGGAGTAGATATACCATTTCCCATTTTGCTTGCTTGCTTACTTCTGATTCAAAAGAAGAGGTTATCTAGCAGAGGCAGCTACAATCAATTGAATCCGATGATTTATTTAGATAGCAGACAGATGATCTTTGATGGTATCCTTTGGGACAAGGAGAGAGAAGGAGTCCTTGATCAAAGGAAAGGGTCCTTTTTTTCTCTTACTTCTTACAAAATACTTTTTCAAGTCAAGCCAACTAGAAATATAATTAGATAGTTGTACCATGCCATGCCAAATATAATCCTAGTTGTACAGCATTTTCCTTGGGGCTCTTATCTGGGCCTAATTTTCCTCTTTCAGATCAATAGATATCTTAACAACTCATGCTTTAAGTGTTCCCATTCTGTTTTCTAAATCTGTTCCAAAGAGATGTACTAAGCTAATTTAACTAGTGGTGAAAGGATGTAATATGGGCTTTTAGGTTCATAAATTTTGACTACCTAGAAAGTAATAGACCTACTATTCAGTTTAACTGCAGATTGCCTCTACAGTACGTTTAGCTATGATCTCACAGGCCCTGTTCCAAAAAAACCCCTGTAAATGTGGAACTTTTTTCTTTAGCCTTCCAGTGTGCTTATATCTCTGTATGTAAGATATTTCAGGGGAAAATAATTTGACATGATCTGAGGGTTAATTTCTACTTTAACTTTTGGAAGGTTTTGATATATTCACGGACAAAAATTATTGAGCCTTTAATTGTATTTCTTATGAGAAAGCAAAACATTGGTCTATTAAAATTAGTTCAGATCATGTGAAAAATGCCATACAGAATGTTCCTTATTAGAGATTCAAGGTAGGAATTGGTGAGCATACTGTAGTGAATGCTTCTTAAATAATGTTGCATATTATAGTTGTATTTGTGTGTTTAAATGGCAAGTATGAATTATATACAAATATAAATGTTCACAACATAGTAAAATTGTACTGTGTATTGATGAAATATGGGTGAAAATTGTAGAATGTTATCTGGCCTCCAAACAATTCTGACTGTGCATAGTTTTGTGTTTTGACCTCCCTCGTCCCACACCAACACACACTCCGAGCCAAAGATAAGTTACGGCATTTAATTAACAGATAGACAGGTCTTTGGCAGCAAACCGGCACAGACAAGCTTGGGCAGCAATCCAGCACAGATAAGCCGTTGCAGCAATCCAGCCTGCCAAGCTCACAATAATGTTCTCCGACATTAGTTCCTGCGTTGACTTCTGCAAGAGGGGCGTGTGCACAAGCAGTCCTTTTATAGTCTGGAGAGGAGCCTAATTGAATTGAATTGAATTGAATTTATTGCATTTATATGCTAATGACCACCAGCTGAGTGCAATTACCTCCTGTAGCTGCGCAACTGTTCCTGACGCCTATTAGCTCTTCGGTGCCGGGCATCCAGGAACAACTCACTGCTGACCTCAGGCTCACACGCCCTTGTCTCCTCCCCACTGGTCCAAGGCTCAGGCGCCTCCTGGTGGCCAACCAGCCTCTCTGCGCCCTGCTCGGAGTTGGAGCTCTGTCCAGGGTCCTCCAAAGCCGACTCATAGGGCCCCTCGCTGTCGCAGTCTGGTGGCAGCTCCAACAGCTCCTGCTGGGCCACAACAGTTTTGTATGTGGGCAGACTTCTTAATCAATATATATTAAACAAAGGCATACATACAGAATGTCAGGCTCCAAGTAATGCACCCATAACAAATTATAAAACTATCCTTGTAGATTTCTTTACTGAATCATTGCTCTACACACAAATTGATATACACATAAATGTGTTTTTATGACATGTTTGAAAGTAGAAAACAAAAAAGGAGGATTAGAAATTGTAAATTAATACAGTATACTTTGTGCTTTTTAAAACAAGGATTCTAAAAACGCTTTGAATTGAGTCTTCAGTTCCAGCTATTCAAAATCCATTAATTTTTTTTATTGAAACTTTGCTATTATATAATATGATACTTTTCCTTGCCTTATTTCTCATTACTTTTTAATTTTTTATTTGAAAGAAGCACTATTGATGGACCTGTCAGCTATCCTGTAACATCTGCAAATTCTGGAAGGGAAAGCATAACCTGGGATATCCAGAAGACAGCAGTGAATGGTGTGAGTAAACTATACAATAATGGGTTTTGAATACCGCCTTTGTAACTATATTTGGCGCTAAGTCATCTGAATCAGAAGAAGGGCAGACGCTACATTTCACTTATTTACCCGTGATAATGAACGTCAATGATTTGGCAACATGCAGAGAACATGACTTAGATATCTAATATATCAGTTTGCTTCTAATGTCAAGATGGGGCCTTATGAAAAGGTTATTTTTCCTTGTAAATGAGGGAGCAAGAGAATTGTTAAAGATATGTTTTAAATATTCACAGATCTATCTTTTGGACAGTTCTGTTGAAGAGAAGACAAATAGTACTTGAAATCTCATCCAAACATACATTATGTTAGTTGAAAAATATTACCAGTATATTTCAACAATAAAACCTTCAAAGGAAGGTGTGGCAAAGTATGTATTATAAATGTTTGTGCTTGTCTTAGCTGTCAGAATGAACATTTATTTCCTGAATATGATTTAATTCTCCATTTTTTCAGAATGGGACATTCATAGCAGTAAATCTAGACTCACATATTTATTTTGGGCCTAAATTGAATGCAACTTGCAAGTAACTTCAATTTAGAATTATGATAGGTGAACATTCTCAAAAAACAAACTTGACACTCCATTTCTTTGTAAAATTGTACAGGATCAGACTTGTTTGGCTATCGTTTATGTGACCTTCCTTTTTGATAGGAAGCACTTAAATAAATATTTTTAGGATTGAACTGCCACAGATCATTTTTAGTTTTCCCATAATATTTAAATGGCAAAGAGTGATGATGGGCTTTGGTTAGGGTAGTATTTTGCTAACAGTCATCAGTATACGTGGCTTTATCATTTATAAAACTCTAGCCCAGTGTTTCTCAACCTTGGCGACTTTAAGTCCACAGGACTTAAAGTCACCAGGTTAAGAAACACTGCTCTAGCCTATTAATCTGTTAGAGCTGGAAGATTTTGAAAGACAAAGAAAGATCATTTAGCAATTACCTGATGGTAATTAGGAATATAGTTCACTTTAGAAAAATATATGCAACTCTTATCTTCCTATATAAGAGTGATATATGCAAGTGTTAGCCCTAAGAAGGAAAGATATGTATGCACTCATTGTATAAGAGATTACAATTTTATTTCACCTTGGTAACAACTAGGCAATATAGATTAGATTATCTATACTTAGATAATTACTTAGTGACATTCCTGGCTGTTTCCATATCTAAACCTCCATATTGAAGAGATTGCATTCAGTTCCTTGGTATATAGTTAAATCTTCTCTAATATGCATAAAGATGACCTTGTTATCCACAGTGCCATCCCATATGGTTTACATACCACGTTTTTTTAAAGGATACCTGATGGAAAGTTTTTTTTTTTTAAATTTGTCGTTATTGTTATGTTCTGCCTGTATGTCATGGCAGATGAACATTTCCGGATGTGTACTGCTCTTCTTTTCAAGCTATAATTATCTAGGTCTTTTTATGTGCAGTTGGCAGGCTGGAACAGCAAATAATGAAGACCACTTGTAACCAGCATTAGATTTTAGAGTAGTATATCGTCAAATCTAATTCAAAGAGAATTGAGAAAAAAAGATTGTTTCAATTACATTTCCAACAGAAAATGAAGGGTTTTTCTCAGGAGCTGTTCACAAAAAGGATATAAGTATCCCCATTTGATAAGCAGCTTTATTGCTGTGATTTTTTTTAAAAAAATGCTGCAAGTTAACTTCAAAATAGTTTGGACGCACGTGAAATTGTATCCATAGCTAACGCAATTTATTAGTCCTAGAATTAATAATTCTTTGGGAACGTCTGGCATTCTCTTGAGTACTTCCTTTCTGGCCCCCTTGGTTCTTGTTGGATTGTTTACATTATGGAATTAAAATGGATTAACAATAAATGGTTGTTTAAATGGTTTAACTCCTATTGACAGGTGTAGTGGGCACCTGCTGGCTGTTTCTATAATCAACCAATCATGCGCTCGGAGGGTGTCTCCTGATCCCCAAGAGCCAATAAAGGAAAATAAGTGGTTTATGTCAGGTTTTGAGGTAGGAATCATTTTTGGGTTTTGAAGAGAGTTGTTAAAGTCCTGGATTGGGGGGGGGGGGGGTTACCTTGGCCAAAGTTGGAAATTGAGTTTTTTTCAGTGTAGCAGGAATTGCATTAGGGTTTGGGTGGATTGCTTTATATCTCCTTTAAATGTGTGTTTTTTTGTGCGTGTTTTTAACCTAAAGGTGGCTCAGTGGCTAGATGCTGAGCTTGTTGATCAGAAAGGTCGGCAGTTTGGCGGTTCGAATCCCTAAGTGCCGCATAACGGAGTGAGCTCCCGTTACTTGTCCCAGCTTCTGCCAACCTAGCAGTTCGGAAGCATGTAAAAATGCAAGTAGAAAAATAGGGACTACCTTTGGTGAGAAGGTAACAGCGTTCTGTGCGCTGTCGGTGTTTAGTTATGCCGGCCACATGACCACCGAGATAACAGCGCTGGCCCTTGGGCTTTGAAACGGAGATGAGCCCCGCCCCCTAGAGTCGGGGACAACTAGCATATATGTGCGAGGGGAACCTTACTTTGTTTGGGCTCCTTTAATAAAGTTAATTTTTGTTTAAATCTTAGGATTTTCTATCATCTGCTTCAACTTGGCTGAGCTATTGGTTCCCCCAAATTTGTTTGGTTTCCCATTCGGTAGTCTTAACTAGAGGTGGGATGGGGTAAAGATTTCCCTTTTAATCCTCTCCTGGTTCATCAAAGGGCTTGTGTGGAAGGGAGAAACTACGGGTAGTTTGAAACAGAGGAGTTTCTATGACAGCAAAGGTACCTACATTTCCAGTCATTGTTGAGCTGTAGGTGTGACTTATCCCCAGAGCAAAGCACCTCAGAAGAAAAGCTTTATTGTTACAATAGGGAACTCTGGGAATTGTAGTTTAAAACTGGTCAATAAAACCCCATACCTTGCAATGTAGAATACCCAGAATTATTAGGAAACACTGATCCATAATGATTGGCAGGTCCAATCATTGACTAACCCATGAAGCCTGTGTCATGCTGCTTCTTGCACTAGCTGGCAGACTTCACAACACTCCCTTTCCCTAGGCTCAGAGTGTTCCTGTTAATTATTTCATCAGAACTGCATGTCAACAATTGGATCCTGAGAATATGGCAAAAATCTTTATGCAAGAATGCTAAGCAATGTATTAGTTTACATTTTGCAGGCCATTTGAGATGTGGGGAGCAGTTCTGACTTAGGGTTGTATAGTTGTTTGAGAATTATCAGCTCTTTTTCTTGACAGAAGCAATGAAAATTTTTCTCACAATTTAAAAGTCCAAAATAGTTTGCTTCTAAACTTGTTTGCATCTTTTTTATTCCCCAGAATTCCAGGCTTTGAAAGATTCTTTTATCTCTCTTTTATAAGCAACAAATCTCTGTGTACCAGCTCGCATATTTAGAGATGGGATCAACATGTGTTTAGAAAAGGCAATGACTTATTCTTGACTAAGAACCAAAGAAGACAGCTGTTGCTTTACTTTAAATGGGCATAATGGGGAAGGCAACCTGTACAGTAGGGTTAAAGGACTATAAGATCTTTGCCAAAGTAATAATTATTTAGCATCAATGAATTATTATTAGCATGTTTTATTAACTGATTTCTATTTTGTGCTTCTGTTGCAGAACCACCATATTCTGATATTTTCATAACAGCCACTTTAAGGCAGCTATTTTGAGGTCCTTTGGTAACCTAACACAGCAAGGATTACTACAGTTGTTGAGTTTCATTCTTTTGAAATAGATATGATAGGCAAAGTAATCAGTGGTGGAGGAGGGGAATTCAAGATTGCAACCTGCTGTTTTTGTTCTTTATTCCCAAACCATCTAAGAACAAAAGGATTGATATTCATATATTAATATAGATTTGGAATGTGAGCATAAGAACATGTTTTACCCCTGAAGTAGATGCAGTTGATACTAGCAGGAAGGAATATGTGGTTCATCTAATAATTGTTCACTGCATCGAAAGTGTAGCCCTCCTTTTAAAAATTGTATGTTGAGTTTCTCGTTGCCTCAAAAAAATAATACCATACATTATGTTTCTAGGAAATTGTGTTTGGTCATAAGCTTTATAGAAGTCAGTCAGTCTTATTCCTAAATAGATATAATTATAATCAAGGGATAAATCTTAGTTTTGAAACTGGATAATTGTGGAGTTCCTCATTTTGCTTTCTTTTTTCTTTTGATCAGCAGAAATTCCGTTTTTTAAAAAAAATGGGGGAGGAACAAATCACCCAAGGCTGTCATGTATTCAACCTTTTTGTGTGTGAAGACTTTGCATTGAAATCCAAATAAAGAATTATGATTATAGATTAGCTTTCCAATATGATAAATCTTTAACTGCATTTCCCTTTCATTCCAGCCTGAGGGAATATTATAGTCGTCCAATTTATTATAGAAAACGGAGAGTTTGATTTGGTCTTCTATTATGGTTTCACAATTGATTTAAATAGTGGAAGTTAACCTGCATTCAGAAACGATTCTTTCATTGTAGTTTGTGCTGAGTACTACAATTGTCCATCCACAAAAATTGTAGACTTTAATCTGCAAGACATTCGGTTGGAGAGAAAAATGGATGATAATGGATTTTACATTTTTGTGAAACTTAACAATAAATGAAGTCAGAATAACTATGATAAGACAAACGTGAACTAAGTAGCATGTAATGCCAACCAAGCAGTCCCATTTTTCAATGTGCTATGATTGGCATCTGTCAAAAACAGGTTACTATTACTGATGCATGAGAGGGAAGCAGTCATATTCCATCCAATCCTTATTGGAGAAAAACTATTATGTTGAGAATAGTATGTTTCCTTATGATTACGCCAGATGTGCTTCTGATACTAAAATACCTGCTGT
Organism: Thamnophis elegans; assembly: GCF_009769535.1. NCBI lineage: Eukaryota > Metazoa > Chordata > Lepidosauria > Squamata > Natricidae > Thamnophis > Thamnophis elegans. Next base: position 9,653,123 of record NC_045548.1, read on the forward strand.
ACCCCTAAGTCTTGAGTAGGAAGTCGAGGGTATCCTATGAGCACTTCATGCTATTAGAGGTGTCTGTCACTGTTCTGGCATTAATGAATGACATGACAAGAGAAGCAGTTTGGAAGTTTAAATGCTTTTATCTCCGTCTTTGTGAAACTTATGATAACTGGCAACAAATGACTGATACTAGTAAATATTACACACAAAGTCAGATCTAAACAGGTAATCCCTACACCCACTTATATATACATAGCTCCTCCCATCCCACCCATACCTCACAAGGCCCCTCCCATAACCACCCTTACCTCATAACCCCGCCCACCCTTACTCCAGGATATGCCAACATCTACCCATAAGCCCAACCCCCCCTCGCAAAGCACAGAATCATTGGAAAAGGAAAGTCCACTCCAGTCCAAGCCAGTCCAGGTAGGGAGGGACTGTGGGACAAATCAGTCCAGCCCAGTCAGGGAGAAGCCAGGACCATACTTGCAGCAAACAGTATGGAAAAGTCCCCTCTCGCCACCGCCACTTGTCCTGCTGCATTGCGCGGCTGCTGATGTCACCGCCAAACGTGCTGTGCTGATCGGGAGGGAGGAGGATGCAGCCAGGAAGGAAGAGAGCCACTCAACCACACTGCGCCGATCGGGAGGGAGGAGGGGAGCAGCCATAAAAGAGGAGAGCCAGGCCACATCGCTGCGCCGATTGGGCGAAAGAAGGAGACGCCAGGATGGAGGAACGCAAGAGACTAACAACTGGTAACCCCTCGGTCAGCTGGGCATGCGATATCGCAAACACCGTGAATGGCAGCCCGAGGGCTGACATGCCGCCCCCCTACCATTGGGGTGGAATCTAGAAGATAAGTAACACTATTAGCAGAATCCATTCCTGGTTTCCCCAGGTGTCGGCGATAGAACTGGGCAACTAGGCAACACTTTTGCCAACCCAGCGTTGGAATTCAGCAGCTAAGAGAAGGATGGCCAATGGGTAGCAGAAATGATGGTTCACCAGCAGCACTTCCTCCTCTATTTCAAGTAAATCTCTATTTTCAATGAGGCTCAGTCTAATCAGCTATCGTCTACTCACAAAATCCCCTGGCTCAAAATTGTTTTCTGTAAAGAAATGCAACCTTATTTTATAGGTAATAAATTCTAATTCAGCACTTCAAATTTTGCAATAGAAAAGTATATGCTCCTGACTATTTTATAACAGTTCGTTTTATTTTGTGAACATTGGCATATACAGTTACCAGGAATCTAATACAGGTAGTCCTAAAGTTGTACCACAATTGAGCCCAAAATGTGTAGTGCCAAGTGAAACATTTGTTAAGTGAGTTTCACCCCATTTTACAACTTTTCTTTGACATAATTTTTAAGTGAATCATTGCATTTCTTAACATAGTAACATGATTGTTAAGTGAATCTGGATTTCCCCATTGACTTTGCTTGTCAGAAGTTTGCAAAAGCTGATCAAATGACCGTGGGACCCTGCAGCCTTCATAAATATGAACCAGTTGGCAAGCATCTGAACTTTATCATGTGACCATGAGGACGCAACCGTAGACTTTCTATAGCAAATGCCCACCTCTGAGTTAAGTGGTAAGAGAAAATCTCAGAAAGCTTTGGTCACCCAAAGTTGGTAATCTTATTGGTTTTCATCAAATCTTAGTCTTCTTTCCATTCATAATATTTCTATTCAACTGGTGGTATTTTCACTTTATCTAAGATGAAGTTTTGCTTGACGTATTAATAAAGAGATATCCTTCCTTCCTTCCTTCCTTTCTTTCTTTCTTTCTTTCTTTCTTTCTTTCTTTCTTTCTTTCTTTCTCTCTCTCTCTCTCTCTTTACTTACTTACTTACTTACTTACTTACTTACTTATTTACTTTACTATCTACTGTGCTCTACTCAATTCTTTACTCACAGAAGTTACCTCCCTTCTTACTCTTCTAGCCTAGAAGAATTATACTTTCAATGGATATACCAAAGCTCCTTGATTCTCTTCCTGACTTCCGGAAATTATGAAGATGTTATTATAACAACCACAAAGAAATCTATTTTTAGATTGCATTCCATTGTCTCATTAGCCCCTTTGATTCAATATTAATTGTCTTAGCATAATTTTCTTGTTTTTAGGGTTATAACATGGGGTTGATAACAGAACAATAACAATGTTGTTTATGATAATACTGCTGGTTGAAAGATTGCAATGTATTTTAAGCAGGCTCTTTGTCTTGAAAATTGTAGCTTATACTGAAAGCAAAAGTTAAATTTGATAACCCAGAATGAGGGCAATGAATATTCAGAGGGATTTGTTCAGGATGGAGTAATACTGAAAATGGTTTTAATTTTAATCTCATGTTTTTCTTGTTAATATATTTAAAGCCTTAAATAAATGCTGATGTCCATTCCTCTTGTAAAGTCTTTCATTTCCCAGAGTTTCCAACTAGGCTAATAACCAAATATCTGAATAGCACTTTTGAAATTATATATGCAATCACTTTGTGGCAAAGAAAATGAATTTCACCACCTATTCCTATTAACCTTACTATGTCCTTGTTATTTTGAATTCCCAGATGCCTGTGTTTTAATTTTCACATTTTTTTCTATTGTGTACATCTATTGATAACATATGTTAAGATGTTATGCTTCTAAATCCTTTTCCAAAATGTACCTAATGTGTGAACAGTACTTCAAAAAGAAAATAATAGTGAAAAGTATGTTTTACTAGTTTGAATGTTTTATTTGCTTTATTTTAATTATTAAATATTAACAATTTACACTTTTTTCTAGTTGGGCTTTGTAAATACCAAAATGGCCTGCACAGTTTAGCATTCTTAATTTTAAAACTGCTACATGCAGTATGGATATCCATTAGAATTTATCTTCGATTATTTTTTCATTAGTTTTTGCTTCTTTTGCTGACCTTTTACCAATAGAGAGGAAATATAATTTAGCTGGCAGAGCCTTTTTTCTAGGGTTACCTCAATTAAAAAAAAATAATTTACAAATTATAGTGGATTGTCATTGACAACTTCTATCTTACTGGATATTCTTATCCCTTCCTCCAAGGCTTCACCAGCCCAGATCTAGGGAACGAAGGAAAGGAACCTTAAATTTTCCCCCCCAAAGCCAAATACATAGAATATAAAAGCTCCTTTGCTGCTCCTGAACCAGAGAGGTAGCTTTATAACATTGCAGTCTTGAACACAAGACTAATGAGAAATAAATAAGACACTAATAAACCTAGCACTCAAATATAAAAATGAGTTGATTTTTAAAATGTGAAATAAAAAACAAAGGAATAACTAGGTACACAGAATTCCAAATAAATGGCTAGTAAAATAGTTATCTCTTGAAAATACTTTAATTGCTTTATCCAGGTGACAACCTGTGACACCCTGGGTATTAATAGTTAATCAAAAAATTTCTAGGGAATCCACATTCTTGGTGACTTTTGTGTAAATGAATTTATGTAGGAGAAACTTTTTAGTGAAAAATAACAGCTGAATGTTTACTATTCATAACTCTCAGCAAGAAGTCAGTTTCTCAGTGTTTTTAGGGTCACTACCGACAATATCAAAACTAAGGAAGATTTATAGAATTGATGGGAATATTGTGACAATCTATTTTTCTCTCAGTGTAGAATGACTGATTGAAGAGTTGCTGATAGATATCTGTGTTTCCCCGAAAATAAGACCTGGTCTTATTTTCTTTTGGACCCCAAAATAAGTACTAGGACTTATTTTCAGAGGGTGTCTTATTTTTTCTCTCCATGTACAGGAGGCCCACTTCTGCTTGCTCGCACTGGGGCAGGAGGCTGTGCAGTGTTGCCAGTGCTGCCGCTACACGGCAGAAGAGAAGCTACCCCATCCTCCCCTGCAGTGGTTTACCTCAAGGCCCTCGCATCCAGGCAATGCATGATGTGACCCTTACTTCACCTCGCGGCAGTGGTGGCTCCTGCAACCCTGTCCAGCAGGACCCTGCATGGTCGCCAGCCTACTTCTGCTTGCTCGCAGCCACAACAGAATTGGAGGCCGAGTGACGCGCCGATGCCATGGCCATGAGGCGAGATAGGAGGTGGGGGTGGAGCTGCCCCATGCACCCTGGATCGGCTTACCTCAGAGCCTCCCATAGCCAAGCCATGCACACCCTGAAACATGCCTTGTGGCCACAACACACCACTTAACCTCCTGCTCCGTTTGGGCGGCAAGCAAGCAGAAGTGGGCCGGCAGCCAAGTGGGCTCCTGCTGTACATGGCTGCAAGTGCTGCCGCCGCAAGGCAGCTGTTAGGGCATGGCTAGTCCGCACGGGGGCCCTGAGGTAAGCTGGTGCAGGAAACGTGGGGCAGCTCCACTGCTACCCTGCCTCGCCTCATGGCCACAGCACTGCAAGCAAGAGATGGAATGGGCAGCTGGCCAGCTGCACAGGCTCTTAAGTAGGGTTTATTTTGGGGGTGGGGCTTATATTAGGCGCACATGTAAAAACATGCTAGAGCTTATTTTTTGGATAGGGCTTATTTTTGGGGAAATTGTATCAAAAAAGGACACGGATAAATAGTTTTGCCATATTCTATATTCTTTTATCATGAGTTTTTTATTGTTGTTTTTTTTATCACTGATTTTGATACCAACTAAAAGCAGCAGCATGTAAATGACTGCTATTATTAGCAGACCTCTTTTGACTGTTGTAACTGCTGTGGTATAGTTCATTGTCTTTGTTGGAAGCTATTCAGAAGTGTTTTTTATTCTTATTGCAATATTGACTTCACTGATGTTGAGAGGGGTTATTCCTTGAGCATGGGGGAAGGGGTGTCATGTGAGGTAGGTTTGTGTCAGGGGTAGGTTTCTCGCCCCATTCCAACCGGTTCAGTTGGAACGGGGCCGGCGATGTCCTCGTGCACGCGCGCAGCGCATGCATGCATATTAGCATCTGTGCGATGTTCCAACTGCTCCTGGAGGATCGTGCAGGCGCTGTATGCATCCTGCGCATGCGTGGAAGTGCAGAACTCATCAAAACCAGGTAAGGAACGCGGGTGGGCGGGTGCGCCCTTCGCCGTTCCCGGAAGTTACTTACTTCCGGGTTCGCCGACCAACCAGTTCGCGGGGATCGCCGTGAACCGGTTGAAACCCACCCCTGGTTTGTGTATTTTAATCCTATAAGCCATCCGATGTGAGAAGCTATATAAATCAAAACAATCAAATAGCCATTGTGTTCTCAGTTTTCATTGTTCAGTTCTCTTCTAAAATTTAGCCTTTATTGTATTTTTGCACTGCACGTCAGCCTTAGAAATATTGGAGGTCTGGTCTGCCTTTCTACGTGATGGTTGTAAAAATATGTAAATTTTTCCCTTGATTGAAGGGTGCTTGCATTGTGTTGCAATAATAATTGCTTTTAAACTCTTACTTTGAGGAGATGTCAAAAGAAAATGCATCTTGACAGTACCCTTAAGGCCTGTCCTGTTAAAGTTCAACACCGTTTGAGTTCCTTGAATTGTTTATATTCTGTGGGTTGGGGACACTGTATAGCTATTTGAATAAGTTTTACTCTTACATAATTAACGTATTTGTAAGTGCCGGATGAACATTTGTATTCAAGTTAAATTTGGGCAGAAATACCAAACTTAGTCACTGAAAATACAAGTTACTATGTCTTTCCCTTTTTTGTAGGCCAAGTGAAATCTTCACTAAAACTACAGAAAATCTGTATCTGCTCTATAGCTAGGAATTCTGGATAGCAACATTAGAATGATTTAAAAATCTAGAATGGCAACTGATTGGCAATACTGCAAAGTATAGTTAACAAGAGAATTTTTGAAAAAATATTGTAGATAGCAAAGCCAGTTGAATTATTTTTTCTATTTTCATTTATAAACATTGCATTGTTAAATAGCAGTCCCATTCATTTTAAACAAAAGATAATATTAGAGGAGGTGGATGACATGCTTATTAGTTAAGAAAGAGAATTTAAATTATGCTGAAGTTCATTTTATATTTAGTGACGGGAGGACAAACAAATTCAAATATATTGACTTTAACTTCCTTGGAAGGGTTTTTCCCGTTCTGTCCCCATTCAAGACAGAAAACAGTGTACCATTGTGGTAAGCAGTCTTTTTAAGCTAATAGGTACATTGTAATTTTGAAAACATATTGGGATATTTTCTTAAAATGGTTGCCATAAAGTCCTTGCACATGCTCTAAAATGGTTCCTCTGTTACAGATCTTCATTTTACATGAAGGTTGTTCCCTTAGATGCTTTTTGCCACGCTAATTTTTTCCCTTCCATGGAAAAAATTATGGTAATACATATTCTTCCAAACAGCTAACCTCCTTTTATTTTGTACTAATGCCTGTGGGAATTTTGGGTGGCCAGAAATGTGGCACGATAAAAGTTGGGACAAAGAAACTGAAGATTCTGAGGAACCATTCTCTAGATATTTTTAACTGATTATTTACACCAGGGAACGGTGTAAAGATAATAAGATAATAAGCATTAAGATAGACATTAAAAATAATAAATAAATATAGATCTTAACCAATTGACCAAGATGGGAAGGAAGAGAGCAAAGTTTGCATGGGGAAGAGGTGGGGTTTTATCCATTAGCCACCAACAAAATGCTATGACTATGCATGAAAACAATGCACAGCCATGTTTTCAAGCCCTTTCGGAAGGCCAAAAGTGTGGGTGCGGATCTCACCTCTCGAGGCACAATGTTCCAGAGGGCAGGAACTATGGCAATAAAGGCTCTTCTTCTGGACCCTGCCAGCTGAAATTCCTTGACTGACAGTGTCCATGGCATGCCCCTTCCACCAGCGTGCGTGGGGCAGGCTAGTTCCATCGGGGTGAGCCAGTTTTATCAGATGGCCTGGGCCTATGCCATGAAGGGCTATATAATATCTAATGGCAGCTTGCGCTAAATCTGGGCCTGCACACAAATATGTCTTTGAGAGTGAATTTGCACTTATTGTAAGTTCAGCCCTCCAAATTCATAAATATATTTTACTTTTAAATGTTGAAATATCCTGGCTATTGTAGTCTTAAGAGACTAGATTAGGGGTGTCAAACTTGCATCGTCACGGCGTCGTCACATGTCATATCAGGACTTCCCCCCCTTCGCTAAACGACGCGGCGTGGCCACCATGTGACGTCTCTGGCCCAATATACTGGTAGGACATTATCAGGGGTGGGTTTCAACCGGTTCGCGGTGGTCCCCGCGAACCGGTTGGTCGACGAACCCGGAAGTAAGTAACTTCGGGAACGGCGAAGGGCCCACCCGCCCGCCCGCGCTCCTTACCCGGTTTTGACGAGTTCTGCGCTTCCACGCGTGCGCAGGACACATACAGCGCCTGCGCGATCCTCCAGGAGCAGCTGGAGCATCGCACAGATGCTAGTACGCATGCGTGCACTGCGCACGTGCATGAGGACGCCGCCGGCCCCGTTCCAACCGAACCGGTTGGAACGGGGCGAGAAACCCACCCCTGGGTGGGTGGCTCCTCCTGCCACTCCCACTACCGGTTCGCCACCTCTGACCCATAGCCAGTGCAGGATGTGACAGCCAGGTTGCCAACTGGGGCTTGAGGATGCTCTTTGCAAGTCAAACAACTGCATAGAGTGTCGCTTACCAAGTCAAGCTCACCCCTGGACATTATGATCAGCACTAGGGAGTGGGTTTAGCTGAACATGTTTTATAAGAGTGTTCAGAATTTGATCTATTAAATCTAGATCAATGACACTACAAATCTGTAAGCTAGCTGACATGCTGCAAAAATGTCTTCAATGTTTTATAAATATATTTTATATATGTCTCTATATTTATAATATATAGGAAGATTATAAAATACTGCCCTTGAAGAGCATCCGGAGACTTCAGCTAGTCCAGAATGCGGCCGCGCGAGTGATCGTGGGCGCACCACGGTTCGCCCACATAACACCGATCCTCCGTGAGCTGCACTGGCTACCTGTCGATCTCCGGGTGCACTTCAAGGTCCTACTCACCACCTATAAAGCGCTCCATGGTAGTGGATCTGGCTATTTGAGAGACCGCCTTCTGCCAATTACCTCCCTGCGTCCCATCAGATCGCATAGAGTTGGCCTCCTCCGTATTCCATCTGCCAGTCAGTGCCGACTGGCGACTACTCGGAGGAGAGCCTTCTCTGTTGCGGCTCCGACACTATGGAACAATCTCCCCGTGGAGATTCGTACCCTCACCACCGTCCAGGCCTTCCGCACAGCCCTCAAGAACTGGCTAGCCCGTCAGGTCTGGGGCTAAGCCTATTTTCGCCCCTCCCGAATGTTGAGTGAATGTTGAGTTTTATTGTTTAATTTATTTTTTGTTCACATTTCTTTTTGCACTGTCCTACACTCCCTTTCCTTTGTGATTGTAAGCCGCCCTGAGTCCCCTCAGGGAAAAGGGCGGCCTATAAATGTTCAAATAAAATAAAAATAAAAATAAAAAAATACTGCTTACAGCACTTTTTTGCCATCAATATGGTCTAATGATTCCAAATAATTAATGTCAGGGTGTTTCAATAACAGTTTGGGGAAAGAATACACCTAAAATACCATAGAATAAATTCTTTGTCCTTGTTGGTTAAGGAGTCTCTGTGCCTTGGATGAAGTCCTAGTTATTTTGCAGAGACATCTTGTGGTTGTTTTGCATAACTGCAGCTATATGTCAAATTTTACTGTAAGTTTGTAATACTACAAATTACTTCAATGAACAGAGGAAGGAGAAATACAATGTGCCAGCTGGCTTTATATATACGTTCTGAATATATGGATCAGACTATAAAGCACTGCAGTTCCCTTGGTGTTTGGCTTATGATGGCAATAGCTTTCTTATTTCTTCGTTTGCATCTATTTTCAAACATTGTTTCATGAATTAAAGTTACCCCTCCAAGGTTTTTTTCCCCTATTCTTCAACTTGATTTCTCAGAAAGGTGATGGTATATAAAATGCAATAATATCATATTTTCAGCAGCTACATTCAGGAGTATCAGCTAAGACTTTTTGATGCAGTAAGTTTAAATTGAAGCAAGTGTTTATCAGAGGGATTAACGGGATAGGTTTTTGTGCACATTGCTCCGTACTGTTGTGGATTTCTATCTACCATGTTACTCAAGATTGCCTACTTCCTCAAGTAATGTGCATGTTTTTACTTGTTATTTTTAGCCAATCTGGAACTGGTTTTCCTCTCTTTGAAAGAAAAATGCATTTTGTTTAAAGAAGTGATTATGTCCACAACAGTGGTGGGTTTCAAAAATTGTTCGAACCTACTCTGTGGGTGTGGCCTCCTTTGTGGGAGTGGCTTGCCACTCATGTGACCGGATGGGAGTGGCTTGCCGCCCATGTGACCGGATATGAAGATGCCGACGACACTTGTCAGAACCACCTTAAATTACCTCACACACAGCACTGGCATGCATAAGAATATGATGTAAACTTGTTTTTTAAAAGGCATCTTTGGTTTGTGTTAAAACAACTTCAACACACACAATGTTCTGATTGCACCACAAACACAGTAGTCATCCTTGCCTTTCACAGAGGCACTGAGTTTTATAAATATGAGTATGATAGTGTAGAATAATCATATCCAAGGACCAGTGGTGGGTTTCAAAAAAGTTTGGAACTTCTTCTGTAGGTGTGGCCTGCTTTCCGGGTTCACTGGTGGAACCTCTTCTAACCGGTTCGGTAGATTTGACGAACTGGTTCTACCGAATAGGTGCGAACTGGTAGGAACCCACCTCTCAGCAAGTGATTGTGGACTCAGGCTTCTTGGAGAATCTTTGTAGCACCTTTTCCAACTAACAAATGCAGCCATTATAAACTAACATGTCTCTTCCTCCTGTAGTATACATAAAGCATGTCTCAGAGTTATGAGATACTGTACAACATTCTCCAAATGTCTAGTGTAGAGTTAATTTCATTTGTACTTGCTAAGATGCTAGTAACTTTTCAGTGATTTCTCAGAATTTGAATTATGAAATGATAGCTGTGTAGTTGTGACTAGCACTTGTTAGAACAGTGAAGGTGTAGACGTTTATGCAGGAAACTGTCAGAGTCTATGCTTTCATTTAAGTATTATTGACACATGTTACGATGTATTAGAGAAATAATGTTTTTGTTCTTTCATTTTTAAAACTTGATTAAGCTGCTCTTATTAACACAGAGGATTTTAAATAAGATCAAAGTATTTTAGATTAGAGTGCTCCCGCCACACTCATATACACGTACCTTTATCAAGGTATTTTATTTTATTTACTTTTAGTAGTCCAATTTGATACAGGAATGTGTGGGGTCCATGTGTGTATACATACATACATACCAGTTTTTCTGCTTGCATTTTTACATGCTTTCGAACTGCTAGTTGGCAGAAGCTGGGACAAGTAACGGGAGCTCACTCAGTTATGTGGTGCTAGGGATTCAAACCACTGAACTCCCAACCTTTCTGATTGACATGCTCAGCATCTTAGCCACTGAACCACTACATCCCTTTTTAAAATTCATCTAGCACAGTGATGGCTAAGCTTTTTGCCATGGCATGCCAAAAGCAGGGGGAGCACAGGGGGAGGGCAAGCACACATGACCCCCCATGCATGCACACGTTTCCCCTCCCCCCGTGCATTTGCATGCAACCCTCAGCCCTCCCCCCTCCGCTTTTGGCACTCAATGGCACAGTGGACCTGTTTTTCGCTCTCCCTAGGCTCCAGAGGCTTTCTAGGAAGGCGAAAACGGCCTCCCCCATCGCCATGTAGGCCCTCCAGAGGCTGGAAATGTCCCATTTTCTGACTTCTGGGTTGCCTGTAGGGTTTTTCCTCTCTCTGGAGGCCCTAAGGGCAACTGGACATTCAGGAACTGACTTCCGGTTTGCTCGTTTGGTTGTTTTTCGCCCTCCAGAGGCTTCAGGGAAGCTCCGGAGAGCAAAAAACGGCCGAAAATGAAGGCCAAAAATCAGCTGGTGCGCTGGAGGTGGCAAGGCAACACCTCGCGTGCCCTAAGAAATGGCTCTGCGTGCCTGCCATCACGGATCTAGCATAATACAAAACGCACATCTTACTAGCTATTTAGGTTGAGTAGTAACAGTGGCAAAAGGGTTTAATACTGTGCTATATATCAATTCCAGTTAGACCATGCATTAACTTTTTAGATTACTAAATAGGTATTTCTTTCCACAAAAAATTATGTGTTGTTGGTAGCAGAATGGGTAGGGACTGAAGGGCTTGAAGTATTTTGATAGGGGCTTGATTTTGATATAGTTTAACAGTAGTAGTCTATTTTACAAAACAATTGAAATAAATTCAATAATGCACATTTTGAATGTGAATTTCTGAAAGATAGCAATTTCTAGATACGTGTATGCATGTATGTACAGTATATATCAATATGTTTTCTAGAAAAAATATATAATGTTGACCGTATTTTACTTGCACCTGAAACCAAGTGCTTAAACCTTTTTTGAAACACCTGGTTTACCTTTTTATAGATGAATACTATTTGCATATTCCACTCTTTGAATCTGAAATTAAACAGCTCTTCCTCAGAAGTTATTTTGAGAGGGGTATTTGGTTGCTTGTGTTTTTTTTAAAAAAATATATGAAATTAAAATGCTCAATAGTCAGCATGTTTTAATGTCAGCCAAGATATTAAGCCAGCAGCTTCAACTTAGTTATTGATGTGAGTAAAAATGCATATTCACTCTCTCACTTGATTCAAAATGTACTTCCTTTAGTGCCTACTTTTAACAGGGATGTGGCAATTAGAAAGCCACAAGGAAGGGTTACTCAAATTCAGCATAGAATGAGGTATTTTGCATTGCCAGCCTGTTGAGTGAGCCATTCTAAAGAACAGGCAAAGAGTTTAACAAAAGATTAGTTTTGTTTTGGAATTTGTGTAACTACTTAAGTTTTACAGTTTCTGCATTTATTTCTATACTTTCTGATCCTTGAATAAAGTTAATCATTTTTAATTAAACATTTGAAACAATAGTAATTACATTTTTAAGTATACATGAAATATTTTATTATTGTTACTATTTGAAAGATAGATATGTCATTGTCACCAAAATAAGGGGAAAAAACCTGTCATTTCCTCTTGAGGAAAAGCTATGTGCTTAATTAAATTGGATCTCTAGGTGAATTATTAAGCATGCTGCACTATATTTACTAGGCAAGTCTATTTGATAGTAATTTATAATTAGACAACCTATTGGCATGAGGCAATGCCCTTATTTTAGAAGTTTATTTAGAAAAGACATATTTTGTACTTAGAAATTTTTGTTGTTTCAGTTGAAGCTAGGCAATAACTTTCTTGTTCAACAAGAATGGTAAAATAGTCAGCTAGTATTTACCATTAGATCAGATTATACAAAACCTTTTTTTAGCAATTAAATACAAGTTTGCAGATTGCTTCAGGTTGAAGGAGGAGATGAGTGGGTTTGCTGTTAATAATTAGTCAGCTCTTCTTTAAAAAAATATTTTGTGAAGTGATGCTATTCTAAATACGTTTTTAGAATTGTGTAGGGGGTTATGAGTCATTACTAGAAATAACACATAGGTGAAATTGTAGTATCTGTGTAGTATATAGAAATGGAAGAATTGCTTCTGCTTAAAGATAACATCTGCTGGCTTCATGAGACGTCAAAAATGCTGAAAATAATTCTAAGTTAATTTTAAATATAATTCACTTTAATTTTATACTCCTTTCAAGTGTCCCATATTATGTATGTTCACTATATATGTTCACTATATGTGAACACTTTGGTGGTCTACAGATTTGTTTCTCCCTGTTCCCTTTCCCAAATATTACATTGAGGCTGGAACTGCTATCTTGACGTGAAGATATATTGCATCATCCATTGCCACTGTAAAGTATTGAAATCTCTTTGTCTTGCCTGGTGCAAGTGCAGATTCCTGTATAAATTTGAGGCCTTTAATTTGAGACCCAGAAGTTCCTTCTGCTTTGTTCTGTCTGTAGTAAAGGAATAAAAACACAAAGAAATAAGCTCATTTTGATCAAGAGTTTTAGGTAGATTATAAACTTAGAAGGGGCAGTTTCATAACCCCCTCCTCAGTGCAGAAATCCTAATTAAAATGATCCTTATAGATGGCAACGCTGCCTTTGTTTTAACTCATCAGTGAAGGGTCATCCACTGTCTCTAGGCAATTGGTTTCACTGCTAAATAACTAAGTTAGGGAACCTATTTCCTCTTAACATTTAGATAGAATCTGCCTTCTATTGGAAGAAACTGGTTCAAATGAAAAAAAAATGCAGTTCAGCTTAATATAGACCCAGCTTAATAGCTGGGTCTATATATCAGGCAAAGCCATTAAAATGTATAAATAGTATTTTATGGTTTAGCAAACTCAGAAAATTGTAAAACGAACAAAGTTAGACAAACCAGGGCCAGCCCTATCTTCAAATTAGACCAAATTGGTGTTAATGAGAATTTGCATACTTAGGGTCTTCCTTCAAAATTGAAAAATGGCTATTGTCAAATAAAAGTATTGTTTATTAAAAAGCCATTGCCTTAAGCTATTTATTTATTTAGTGTATGGCATATCATACATGGACTAGTAGTATATATTAACATTGCAACTAGTTTAGTAGAACCCAATCAAATATAAATATTAATAAGATCTATGTTACTTCATTTTTGTTGCCAAGTATTTTGAAAGCCAGCAAAATCTACAGAATAGTCTGCCTGCCAGCAGTTCCTAGTTCGTTTAGTTCAAGCTGTCATGCTATCCAGGGTGCACCACTTAATCATCCTTAATCTGTATCAATCCTATCCCATTGTCTTTCCATTTTTTGTGATATGTAACTTTGAAGTTGCAGTCCTGTTCGTATGTGAATAAGATAACTATGTTTACAATTTAAATATTTTCAGTAATTTCTAGTCTTATAAAACCGACTGTTTAGAACATAATTCAAACATTTAGGTTTACACATATGCAACGGCATTTTTCTTCATAATCATATTTATCTCGAAAAACTTCTACTCTTCTTAAAATTTTACAAGCTAAATGAGCAGACTCTTTCCTTCACTAACAAAAGAATGGTTGGTTAAAAATGTTTGTTTATAAATTTTCTTGGCACTTCCTCCTTATACACATACACAGACATGCAGATTGTCACTGTAGTTAGCAATCTGTAACTGGCAACCAAATTGTTTTGTGTAGATATTTGTCTGTTTGGTTTTTTTAACTAAAGCAGCAAGTTATCAAAATAAAATAACATATATTCACATATGTATCATATAATAAGAGCCAACATAGTGGCTAAACTTGTACACTGAAAACTAAGATTCAAAACTGGTCAATGGTATCATTCATTGGATGACCCACTGAATTTGTTCAGACATAATGTAATAAATACTATTACAAGTTTGCAAAATCAAAATGTGTCATGCCCAGAATTATTGTTTTGAGTTCAGAAAGGGGTTTCTGGTTGAATCATTCTGGAACTGTTCTGAATATGAAATATTTGGAAATATTGCAAACTTGAAGAGTTTTGCATAGTTCTAGAATTTGTGTAGGTGAATTCATTGGATTCATAGACTTTCTGCTTTCACTGTAATTACAAGGATATTAGAAGGATCTGTTTTTACTGTCAATTGGTTATTGTGGTTAATTTTATTTATGGGTTTCTGAAACAAGTCTGAATAATTAAATATGGTTTAAAGATACTTATTTTATATTTCTGTGCATTGACTGGCTGTCCAATTCCAATGGACTCTAGAAACTTGTTTCAATAAATCTAGTGTGTTCTGAAAATAACACTAAATGGTACCGTTTTATCCCTGAAAAGCTATACTGTAGAGCGAAAAGGAATGCACTTTATACTAAATTATGTTTGGTTAAACATTTGCTTGGTTAGAAGCCATGAAAGTGTTGCCTGTTGAATAAAATTACAATGGTATCATTTGGGCTTTAGGTAATGCTGTCAGTCCAATCTAAATAGTGATTAAACTAGCAGCCTGGATCTTTATTTGCCTTGGCAGTGCCCCCAGAACAGGCTGTCATGCTAGCCCCAAGGAGAATTCCACTTCAGACCCAGGGCTCTGGCTATTACTCTTCTTCAAAGTGCAACATCTACTGGGCATCTCAACTCCACCTCTGAAATGCGACCCATCTCCTTTCTTTGAGTTAATGCCTTGCCGTATCACACAAAGCTAATGCTTTCCAAAGGATCATTTGAACAACAGATAGGTTCATTTCTGTCTTAGAGGACATTCTGAAAATATAAAGTGTTTGTGTAAGTTGAGTGTGGCTTGATGCTGATGTAGCATCTTTCTCTCTTTTCACTCCCTTTCTGCAATGAAAATAACCAGTGATGGTACAATAATTTCCATATGAACACTGATCATTCAACACCATCACCTGTCTTTGAACAGCTGCTTAAATCACTATTGGCATCTTGCTCCGCTTAAAAGCTGGTTCCTAGCTACCAGTCCATTGGCTTACAACTGCCAGAAGTGGGAAGGATACTTGGGGGATATCAAAGAAAGTGCTTAAGCTCTTCCCCAAGATCAAAAGATGCGTATTGTCCTTCTCTCTGTTGTCTCAGCGTTTCAGGCAGCAAAAAGACCTGAAGTACTTTGATACTTGGCTGCACTTTAAGGTACTCTGCTGTCTGTAAGATTACCTAGCATCAGTGACGTGCGGTGAGGTTTATGGCTGGTGAGGCAAGCGGGCAAAAGCTACCCTATGTTTGCCAGCGGCGGGGCTTCGGGGGGGTTGTAGCCAGGCTGGCGTAGCTGCTTCCAGAGTCCCCAATGGATGACTCTGCTTAACTGTTTAAAAAAAGCCTCTAAAAACAGTGCCCTCTACAGGAGAAAGTGAGAGAACCATGTGCCTCCACTACATAAGGAATTTTTCGGCTTTTAACCCTTGCTTAACTCTGCTCAAGTGATCATAAAGATAGACTAAATGAGGCACATGGTTCTCTCGCCTCCTCCTGTAGAGGGCACTTTTTAGAGGCTTCTTTAAACAGTTAAGCACTAAGCAGAGTCATCCACTGTGACTCTGGCAGCAACTAGCTCAGCCTTTTTCCTTTTAATTTTTTTTCTTTTCATGATGACAGTGGTGAGGCCCTGCCTCCCCTGACTGCACGTCCCTGCCTAGCATTCAGTTAAAATCCAGCTCCTCCCCCAGTTATTGTCCTCTTTCTGTTGTAGTAGAAATAAACCTCACTGACCCATTTGCTTTTTAAATACATATTACAGGCAGTCTCGATTTAACAACAGTTTGTTTAGTGACAGTTCAAAGTTACAGTGGGATTGAAAAAAGTGATTTGTGATCAGTTTTCACGCTTATGACCATTGCAGCCTCCCTGTGGTCACGTGATCAAAATGCAGACGCTTGGCAACTGACTCATATTTATGACGGTTGCAGTGTCTGACAAGCAAGGTCAAAGGGGAAGCCAGATTCATTAACAACCATGTTACTAATTTAACAAGTTCAGTGATTCACTTAACAACTGTGGCAAAAAAGGGTGTAAAATGGGGCAAAATTCACAACAAATGTCTCACTTAACAATGTAAATTTTGGGCTCAATTGTGGTTGTAAGTCGAGGACTATTTACAGTATACTTTATTCCAGCCTTCCACTTCTCTCTATCATGCCATCTACCCTAAGCCGAAAGCAACAAGTAGGAGGCCATCACAGTTCCACCAATTGGAAAAGTGTAGAACACAAATTGCATTGTCGTCCATGCTTGAAGCAAACTTTTTGACAAGCTTTGTTTTAAACTGTTCCACATGTCCTTACCTACAGTTCTTGGATCTTTTTCCTCAGATCTTAAAGTTGGAAACAAAGATCCATTAGCCCAGTATCTATGGCCAAACAATGAATTCCTATGTAACTTAGTTTCTTGGCTGGAATAATTGAATGCATTTAATTATAGCAAATGAAGAACCAGAGAACAGCCTTCAGAGAATTATAAGGAGAACATCCCACATAGAATAGTATATCTGCAGCTTTCAATTGTCTGTGCAGGAGGAATGCCAATTTGTCTTATTTGTATTATAATTTTGGAGAAAACAAGAATTGAACTAAGGGATAGATTTATGATTACTTACCTGGGAATAAAGAGCACATTTTGAAATCTTGGGGATGAAAATTTGGGAGCTTGTTAGAAAAAACTGTTAGGGTACTGTTTTGTTAGATTTTGAGACAACGAATACCTGGGATATTGTCAGAGTTTATAGCAATAGCAGTTAGACTTATATACCGCTTCATAGGGCTTTCAACCCTCTCTAAGTGGTTTACAGAGTCAGCATATTGCACTCACAGTCTGGGTCCTCATTTTACCCACCTCGGAAGGATGGAAGGCTGAGTCAACCCTGAGCCGGTGAGATTTGAACTGCCGAACTGTAGCTAGCAGTCAGCTGAAGTGGCCTGCAGTACTGCACTCTACCCACTGCGCCACCTCGGCTTTGAGTTTCTCAAAGGAAAATAAAAAGACAAAACATAAGCTTCTCTGAAGAGGTTTCAGTTAATTAACATTGTGGAAACAAATGAATCGTAGACAAATAAAAAATGGTAGCATTAAGTATAGGATAAAATCTTGCCAGGCCTCACTCCTTGTTTTCATGGGTGTTCTTTCTTCGTTTCTTCCTGCTATTGTCTTTGCTTTTTAGGAATGTCAAAGGAAAACAAAGTGCTCAATCACGGCTGGACCGACTGTTAAAAAAAAAAAAAAAGAATATGAAAACCAAATTGACACGCTGCTGAAGTTGTAGGAAAAGAATGGGCTATTGTTCTGTTGTTATAGCTCTTTCTAAAACAGACAAAAGTTAAAAGAATGAAAGAAATACACCGAAGGGAGGAGTAGAGGGATAGAAGAAAGAGAGGTAGAGAGGGTGGGAGAGAGGACTGGAGGGAGGGGGAGAAGGAAGGGAGGGAGTGTATCGGGAGAGAGGAGTGGTAGAGGGGGATGGGAAGTAGGGTAAAGGGGAATGATGGAAGGAAGATGGAAAGTTGGAGGGGGGCGAAAGAAAGGGTGTATGGAGGGTCGAAGAGGTACATTGGGTTTTTATTTTGGGGGGTACTGCTGATAAGAGGAATGGCTGTGTTTATTGTTTAATGTTATATGGCCCCGGTTATGCACAGTATATATGTGACTGTACGAAAATGAAAATGGAAAATAAAAACACATTTACACAAGAATGAAAAAGGAAATGTTAATAAATTGGATCCTATTCTGTATTCTTTGTGCATTCAGTAGCTTCTTGGACTTCTGTTATAGAAATGTAGGCATTGCATCAAGTTTTTTTCTTAATCTATTAAATTAGAAATGCAAATGAACGTGATGTTATTCATTTCTAATTCATGTACTAAAAGGAAATAATGAGTAATTTATGACTGATTTATTGAATGCATCATGTCATAAGCTGGTTCTCTTTTTACATGCATTGTGACAGGTACCTATACAAATAGGGACACTTCCATAATTTTGTCAGGTTAAGTAAATCTTCGTATTTGTGGATCACCTGTACACAGTTTGGTGAAGCAGCTTCTTTTAGCTTATTGGCACCATTAGAACCAGTGTATCTTCCACAAGTAGGAACTGCAGCAACATTTGCTTGGCACATTATTATTGAAGCACTCAACTGTGAGATTGCAGTTCCCTCCCACTTGTCTGGGAGCTGTATGAAATCTGTTTTAGTCTTGTTGAACAAAAATAGCTGGCAAGGAAGTATAAGCAGTTCTGCATTCCCTTTATATGAAACAAATTGTTGTTAACTTCATGCTAAGATGCTGTGGGAGTTTTAGAGGCAACATTTCCCCTCCTTTTTTTTTTATAATACTACAAAAGA